>NC_053026.1:539812853-539955367 GCF_003073215.2 Triticum urartu | reverse complement strand
CCCCCACCAAGGCCCAAGGCGCAAGGGAGAGTGGAAGGGGGCAAACCCTAGGCTCAGATGGGCCTAAGGCCCACCTAGTGGTGCGCCCCCCTCTCTCCCCCCTTGGCCGCCCCCCTAGATGGGATCTAGGCTGGCCGCCACCCCTAGGGGTGGAAACCTAGTTGGGGGCGCAGCCCCTCCCCTCCCCCTATATATACTTGAGGTTTGGGCTGCCCAACACACACGAGTTCCTCTCCTTCTTGGCGCAGCCCTACCCCTCTCCCTCCTCGTCTCTTGCGGTGCTTGGCGAAGCCCTGCTGGAGTACCACGCTCCTCCACCACCACCACGCCGTTGTGCTGCTGCTGGATGGAGTCTTCCTCAACCTCTCCCTCTCTCCTTGCTGGATCAAGGCATGGGAGACGTCACCGGGCTGTACGTGTGTTGAACACGGAGGTGCCGTCCGTTGGGCACTAGGATCATCGGTGATTTGGATCACGACGAGTACGACTCCATCAACCCTGTTCTCTTGAACGCTTCCACGTAGCGATCTACAAGGGTATGTAGATGCACTCTCCTTCCCCTCATTGCTGGTCTCTCCATAGATAGATCTTGGTGACACGTAGGAACATTTTGAATTTCTGCTACGTTCCCCAACAGTGGTATCAGAGCTAGGTCTATTGCGTAGATTCTATGCACGAGTAGAACACAAAGTAGTTGTGGGCGTTGATTTTGTTCAATATGCTTACCGTTACTAGTCCAATCTTGTTTCGACGGTATTGTGGGATGAAGCGGCCCAGACCGACCTTACACGTACTCTTACGTGAGACTGGTTCCACCGACTGACATGCACTAGTTGCATAAGGTGGCTAGCGGGTGTCTGTCTCTCCCACTTTAGTCGGAACGGATTCGATGAAAAGGGTCCTTATGAAGGGTAAATAGCAATTGGCATATCACATTGTGGTTTTGCGTAGGTAAGAAACGTTCTTGCTAGAAACCCATAGCAGCCACGTAAAACATGCAACAACAATTAGAGGACGTCTAACTTGTTTTTGCAGGGTATGCAGTGTGATGTGATATGGCCAAAAGGATGTGATGAATGATATATGTGATGTATGAGATTGATCATGTTCTTGTAATAGGAATCACGACTTGCATGTCGATGAGTATGACAACCCGCAGGAGCCATAGGAGTTGTCTTTATTTTTGTATGACCTGCGTGTCATTGAGAAACGCCATGTAAATTACTTTACTTTATTGCTAAACGTGTTAGCCATAGTAGTAGAAGTAATAGTTGGCGAGCAACTTCATGGAGACACGATGATGGAGATCATGGTGTCATGCCGGTGACAAGATGATCATGGAGCCCCAAGATGGAGATCAAAGGAGCTATATGATATTGGCCATATCATGTCACTATTATTTGATTGCATGTGATGTTTATCATGTTTTTGCATCTTGTTTACTTAGAACGACGGTAGTAAATAATATGATCCCTCATAATAATTTCAAGAAAGTGTTCCCCCTAACTGTGCACCGTTGCGACAGTTCGTTGTTTCGAAGCACCACGTGATGATCGGGTGTGATAGATTCCAACGTTCACATACAACGGGTGTAAGACAGATTTACACATGCAAACACTTAGGTTGACTTGACGAGTCTAGCATGTACAGACATGGCCTCGGAACACAGAAGACCGAAAGGTCGAACATGAGTCGTATAGAAGATACGATCAACATGAAGATGTTCACCGATGTCGACTAGCCCGTCTCACGTGATGATCGGACACGGCCTAGTTGACTCGGATCATGTAATCACTTAGATGACTAGAGGGATGTCTATCTGAGTGGGAGTTCATAAGATGAACTTAATTATCCTGAACATAGTCAAAAGGTCTTCGCAAATTATGTCGTAGCTCGCGCTTTAGTTCTACTGTTTAGATATGTTCCTAGAGAAATTTTAGTTGAAAGTTGATAGTAGCAATTATGCGGACTAG
Source organism: Triticum urartu (assembly GCF_003073215.2). Taxonomy (NCBI): domain Eukaryota; kingdom Viridiplantae; phylum Streptophyta; class Magnoliopsida; order Poales; family Poaceae; genus Triticum; species Triticum urartu. The sequence goes on along the minus strand of NC_053026.1, from coordinate 539,953,394 downwards.
GTCCATAAACTGAGGATTGTCCTCATTGCTTCATAGAAGGCTTATGTCCTTAATGCACCGCTCAGTGTGCTGAACCTCGAACGTCGTCTGTGGATGTTGCGAACATCTGACATACACATTTTGATAACTACGTGATAGTTCAGTTAAACGGTTTAGAGTTGAGGCACCGAAGACGTTTTGAAACGTCGCGAAACATATGAGATGTTTCGAGGGCTGAAATTGGGATTTCAGGCTCGTGCCCACGTCAAGAGGTATAAGACCTCCGACGATTTTCTTAGCCTGCAAACTAAGGGAGAAAATCTCAATTGTCGAGCTTGTGCTCAGATTGTCTGAGTACAACAATCATTTGAATCGAGTGGGAGTTGATCTTCCAGATGAGATAGTGATGTTTCTCCGAAGTCATTGCCACCAAGCTGCTAGAGCTTCGTGATGAACTATAACATATCAGGGATAGATATGATGATCCTTGAAATATTCGCGATGTTTGACACCACGAAAGTAGAAATCAAGGAGCATCAATTGTTGATGGTTAGTGAAACCACTAGTTTCAAGAAGGGCAAGGGCAAGAAGGGATGCTTCATGAAACGGCAAATCAGCTGCTGTTCTAGTGGAGAAACCCAAGGTTGAACCCAAACCCAAGACTAAGTGCTTCTGTAATAAGGGAAACAACCACTGGAGCAGAATTACCCTAGATACTTGGTAGATGAGAAGGTTGTCGATAGAAGTATATTGGATATACATTATGTTAATGTGTAGTTTACTAGTACTCCTAGTAGCACCAGGGTATTAGATACCGGTTCGGTTGCTAAGTGTTAGTAACTCGAAATAAAAGCTACGGAATAAACGGAGACTAGCTAAAGGTGAGATGACGATATGTGTTGGAAGTATTTCCAAGATTGATCAAATATCGTACGCTCCCTCTACCATCAAGATTGGTGTTTGCATTGAGCATAGACATGATTGGATTATGTCTATCGCAATATGGTTATTCATTTAAGGAGAATAATGGTTACTTTGTTTATTTGAATAATACCTTCAATGGTCTTGCACCTAAAATGAATGGTTTATTGAATCTCAATCGTAGTGATACACATGTTCATGCCAAAAGATGTAAGATAGTAATGATAGTACCACCTACTTGTGGCACTGCCACGTAAGTCATATCGGTATAAAACGCATGAAGAAGCTCCATGTTGATGGATCTTTGGGCTCACTCGTTTTGAAAAGTTTGAGACATGCGAACCATGTCTATTGGTGTATATGCATGAAGAAACTCCATGCAAATGGACCGTTTGGACTCACTTGATTTTGAATCACTTGAGACATGCAAATCATACCACATGGGCAAGATGACTGAAAGCCTCGTTTTCAGTAAAATGGAACTAGAAAGCAACTTGTTGGAAGTAATACATTTTGATGTGTGCAGTCCAATGAGTGCTGAGGCGTGTAGTGGATATCGTTATGTTCTTACTTCACAGATGATTTGAGTAGATGTTGAGTATATTTACTTGATGAATCACGAGTCTGAATTATTGAAAGGTTCAAGTAATTTCAGGGTGAAGTTGAAAGATCGTCGTGACAAGAGGATAAAAGATCTATGATATGATCATAGAGATGAATATCTGAATTACGAGTTTGGCACAGAATTAAGACATTGTGGAAATTGTTTCACAACTAATACAGCCTGGAACACCATAGTGTGATGGTGTGTCCGAACATCATAACTGCTCCCTATTGGATATGATGCATACCATGATGTCTCTTATCGAATTACCACGATAGTTTATGGGTTAGGCATTAGAGACAACCACATTCACTTTAAATAGGGCACCACGTAATTCCGATGAGATGACACCGTATGAACTATGGTTTAGAGAAACCTAAGCTGTCATTTCTTAAAAGTTTGGGGCTCAGACGCTTATGTGAAAAAGTTTCAGGCTAATAAGCATGAACCCAAAGCGGATAAATGCATCTTCATAGGACATCCAAAACAGTTGGGTATACCTCCTGTCTCAGATCCGAAAGCAATAAGGGATTGTTTCTAGAATCGGGTCCTTTCTCGAGGAAAAGTTTCTCTCGAAAGAATTGAGTGGGAGGATGGTGGAGACTTGATGAGGTTATTGAACCGTCTCTTCAACTAGTGTGTGGCAGGGCACAGGAAGTTGTTCCTGTGGCACCTACACCAATTGAAGTGGAAGCTTATGATAGTGATCATGAAACTTCAGATCAAGTCACTAACAAACCTCGTGGGATGACAAGGATGCGTACTACTTCAGAGTGGTACGTAATCCTGTCTTGGAAGTCACGTTGCTAGACAACAATGAACCTTTGAGCTATGGAGAAGCGATGGTGGGCCTGGATTCCGATAAATGGCTCGAGGCCATAAAATCCGGGAGAGGATCCATGTATGAAAACAAAGTGTAGACTTTGGTAGAACGGCTCGATGGTCGTAAGGCTATTGAGTACAGATGGATTTTTAAAAGGAAGACGGACAATGATGGTAAATGTCACCATTAAGAAAGCTCGACTTGTCGTTAAGATGTTTTCCGACAAGTTCAAGGAGTTTACTATGATGAGACTTTCTCACTCGTAGCGATGCTAAGAGTCTGTTGGAATTATATTAGCATTATTTATGAAATCTTGCAGATAGGATGTCAAACATTGTTTCCTCGACGATTTTCTTGAGGAAAGGTTGTATGTGATACAACCGGAAGGTTTTGTCAATCCTTAAAGATGTTAATAAGTATGCAAAGCTCCAGCAATCCTTCTAAGGACTGGAGTAAGCATCTCGGAGTTGGAATGTATGCTTTGATGAGATGATCAAAGTTTTTGGGTGTATACAAAGTTTATGAGAAACTTGTATTTCCAAAGAAGTGAGTGGGAGCACTATAGAATTTCTGATGAGTATATGTTGTTGACATATTGTTGATCAGAAATGACGTAGAATTTCTGGAAAGCATATAGGGTTATTTGGAAAGTGTTTTTCAATAGAAAGCCTGGATTAAGCTACTTGAACATTGAGCATCAAGATCTATAAGGATAGATCAAAATGCTTAATGGTACTTTCAAATGAGCACATACCTTGACATGATCTTGAAGGTGTTCAAGATGGATCAGTCAAAAGGGAGTTCTTGCCTGAGTTGTAAGGTATGAAGTTAAGACTTAAAGCTCGACCACGGCAGAAGAAAGAGGAAGGACGAAGGTCGTCCCCTATGCTTTTGTCATAGGCTCTATACGGTATGCCATGCTGAGTACCGCACCTGATGTGTGCCTTGCCACATATCTGGCAAGAGGGTACAAAGGTAATCTAGGAGTAGATCACCAGATAGCGGTCTAAATTATCCTTAGAGGAATAAGGATATGTTTCTCGGTTATGGAGGTGATAAAGAGTTCAACGTAAAGAGTTACGTCGATGCAAGCTTAACACCTATCCGGATAGCTCTGAGTAGAGATACTGGATACGTATAATGGAATAGCTCCAAGTAGAACAGTTATTTGAAATGGCTCCAAATGTAGCGTAGTAGTTGCATCTACAAGATGACAAAGAAATTTGCGAAGTACATACGGATCTGAATTTTACAGACCCGTTGACTGAAACCTCTCTCACAAGCATAACATGATCAAACCCAGAACTCTTTGGGTGTTAGTCACATGGGGATGTGACCTTGAGTGTTAATCACATATCGATGTGAACTGGATTATTGACTCTAGTGCAAGTGGGAGACTTGTTGGAAATATGCCCTAGAGGCAATAATAAATTGGTTATTATTATATTTCCTTGTTCATGATAATCGTTTATTATCCATGCTAGAATTGTATTGATAGGAAACTCAGATACATGTGTGGATACATAGACAACACCATGTCCCTGGTAAGCCTCTAGTTGACTAGCTCGTTGATCAATAGATGGTTACGGTTTCCTGACCATGGACATTGGATGTCGTTGATAACGGGATCACATCATTAGGAGAATGATGTGATGGACTAGACCCAAACCTAAGCCTAGCACAAGATCATGTAGTTCGTATGGTAAAGCTTTTCTAATGTCAAGTATCATTTCCTTAGACCATGAGATTGTGCAATTCCCGGATACCGTAGGAGTGCTTTGGGTGTGCCAAACGTCACAACGCGTAACTGGGTGGCTATAAAGGTACACTACAGGTATCTCCGAAAGTGTCTGTTGGGTTGGCACGAATCGAGACTGGGATTTGTCACTCCGTGTGACGGAGAGGTATCTCTGGGCCCACTCGGTAGGACATCATCATAATGTGCACAATGTGATCAAGGAGTTGATCACGGGATGATGTGTTACGGAACGAGTAAAAGAGACTTGCCGGTAACGAGATTGAACAAGGTATCGGGATACCGACGATCGAATCTCGGGCAAGTACAATACCGCTAGACAAAGGGAATTGTATACGGGATTGATTGAATCCTCGACATCGTGGTTCATCCGATGAGATCATCGTGGAACATGTGGGAACCAACATGGATATCCAGATCCCGCTGTTGGTTATTGACCGAAGAACGTCTCGGTCATGTCTGCATGGTTCCCGAACCCGTAGGGTCTACACACTTAAGGTTCGATGACGCTAGGGTTATAAGGAATAGATATACGTGGTTACCGAATGTTGTTCGGAGTCCCGGACGTCACGAGGAGTTCCGGAATGGTCTGGAGGTAAAGATTTATATATGGGAAGTCCTGTTTTGGTCACCGGAAAAGTTTCGGGTTTTATCGGTAACATACCGGGACCACCGGGAGGGTCCCGGGGGTCCACCAAGTGGGGCTATAAGCCCCGGAGGGCTGCATGGGCCAAGTGTGGGAGGGGACCAGCCCCAGGTGGGCTGGTGCGCCCCCCCCCACCAAGGCCCAAGGCGCAAGGGAGAGTGGAAGGGGGCAAACCCTAGGCTCAGATGGGCCTAAGGCCCACCTAGTGGTGCGCTCCCCTCTCTCCCCCCTTGGCCGCCCCCCTAGATGGGATCTAGGCTGGCCGCCACCCCTAGGGGTGGAAACCTAGTTGGGGGCGCAGCCCCTCCCCTCCCCCTATATATACTTGAGGTTTGGGCTGCCCAACACACACGAGTTCCTCTCCTTCTTGGCGCAGCCCTACCCCTCTCCCTCCTCGTCTCTTGCGGTGCTTGGCGAAGCCCTGCTGGAGTACCACGCTCCTCCACCACCACCACGCCGTTGTGCTGCTACTGGATGGAGTCTTCCTCAACCTCTCCCTCTCTCCTTGCTAGATCAAGGCATGGGAGACGTCACCGGGCTGTACGTGTGCTGAACACGAAGGTGCCGTCCGTTCGGCACTAGGATCATCGGTGATTTGGATCACGACGAGTACGACTCCATCAACCCCGTTCTCTTGAACGCTTCCGCGTAGAGATCTACAAGGGTATGTAGATGCACTCTCCTTCCCCTCGTTGCTGGTCTCTCCATAGATAGATCTTGGTGACACGTAGGAAAATTTTGAATTTCTGCTACGTTCCCTAACAAATCCAGGGTAGGGACGTTTATATTCTCCCAGTTGAAGTCTATCTCTCTCCTATTACCCCGGCCCAAAGCGTTGGAGAAGTGCTCACTAGTAATCTCCTATTTTTTGCTCATGGTCAGTGAACCATCCGTTGTTGTGCTTGAGACGATAAATGTGATTTTTACCATGCATTCACCCTAAGATGAAAGAATTTTGTATGCTCCCTTCCTTCAAGTTTTTGTTCGGGGGGCATTGCTTCTTCCGTGTGCGCTCAAGCACGACCAAACTAATCACTCTCCTCTTGAGCGTAGAGCAGAGTTCAAGCTCATCGGGAGCAATTGTCCTTGATTCCTAAGCCACATCCACTGGTAGAAAAAGGGGCTTTCGTTCGGGCCTAGCCAGCCCATTAGTCCCGGTTCTGCCACGAACCGGGAGCAATGGATGCATTTGTCCCAGTTCGTGAGCCCAGGGGGCGGCCGGGGCCTCGTGGGCATTGGTCCCGGTTCGTATGGACCCATTTGTCTCGGTTCTAGGCACGAACCGGTACCAATGGGCCTCGCTCCTGGCCCACAAACATTGGTCCCGGTTCTTGGCTTGAACCGGGACAGAAGGCTGGGCTTTAGTCCCGGTTCTAGCCACGAACCGGGACAAATGAGTTGCCTATATATACCCCGTCGCCGCAGCAAAGCACTCCACAATGCTCTCTTTTTTCTGGCCGGCGAGGAGAGGGCATTTGGGTGCTCTAGCTCACCTCCTATGCACATGAGGTGTTCGATGAAATGCCCGAGCCACGCTAGTTAAGCTTTCTCCTCTCGAAGCTCGACCTGCAAGCTCCATTTTCCCCAAGATCTATCTAGGTTTAGCGGTCCGTCATGTCCCGTCCCCGTCTTCACCGCCGTCGATCGCCCGCACCGATCTCGTCGCCTGCACCACCGTGGTGAGCCTCTTGTTCTTGTCTTCTTCTGAAAGAAAAAAAATTCTTACTTTAGATAGATACTTGTCTAATTTTCTTACTTTTATTATTGCTTGTTATTATATAGTGCGATGGTTTTGGTATCCGCCCCCGTCGGCCCTCGTCCTGGCTATGATTCGGATGTGGTATATATTATCTTTTATAACTATTTGGTTCATTTATTGTTTATGACAATTATGCCCATCAAGTTGACATAGATTTTATTTATGTATGCGGTAGTTGAACCAGAAATTCCAACCGACCCTATTGTCGAGAGGTTAAATTTAGTTGAAGAAGAAAACAATTACTTGAAGGAAAAAATAAAAAAATTGAGGAGGAGAAGATGATATTGGAGTTGCATGTTGCGGATGTCGTCGATGATCACAAGATCAAGATGGATGCAATGCAATTGAAGATTATAAATATTAGAAAATATGCCATTCATATCGAGGCTTGGTATCATTATGCCGTTGGATCAATTTTTACCTTGGTTGTGATTATGATCGCATTTGTTGTTGCATTGAAAGGTTTTACATAGTTTCAATGTATGGTTTAACTAGATGCTCTGGAGAGATATATGTTGTTCAATGAGAACTATGTATGTACTTTATTTTTAATGTGATGATGAACTTCTATTAATTTGGTCACTTATCTATTCATGAGAGCTATACGTACTAAATTGATGATGTGGCTTTGAATGGTGCATTTTGAACACAGAAAAACTATGGAGTTCAAACAAGTTAAAAAAATGAAATCCCTTTGTAACAGATGAGTTTCCGTATGAAACCCTCATACTTCGAAAGAGATTGTCCGTTTTGTACACGAAGTGCATCCAGTTTTTGCCGTAAGCCTCTCTACTTTCTTGCACATGCTATGTGGGTGAAATGATGATATCATGCCAACTTTCAACCTTTTCAGAGTTCATTTTAGTGCTTTTCAATTTCAGAGTCTTATAGCTGAAAAAAATCAGTAAATGCATGAAAAATAACAAATGAAGTCAGAAAGGGTTGAAAATTGATGATGTGGCTTTGAATGGTGCATTTTGAACACAGAAAAACTATGGATTTCAAACAAGTTCAAAAAAAATGAAATCCCTTTGTAACAGACGAGTTTCCATATGAAACCCTGATACTTCGAAAGAGATTGTCCGTTTTGTACACGAAGTGCATCCAGTTTTTTGCCGTAAGCCTCTCTACTTTCTTGCACATGCTATGTGGGTGAACTGATGATACCATGCCAACTTTCAACCTTTTTAGAGTTCACTTGTAGTGCTTTTCAATTTCAGGGTCTTATAGCTGAAAAAAATCAGTAAATGCATGAAAAATAACAAATGAAGTCAGAAAGGGTTGAAAATTGATTATGTGGCTTTGAATGGTGCATTTTGAACACAGAAAAACTATGGAGTTCAAACAAGTTAAAAAAATGAAATCCCTTTGTAATAGACGAGTTTCCGTATGAAACCCTCATACTTCGAAAGAGATTGTCCGTTTTGTACACGAAATGCATCCAGTTTTTGCCGTAACCCTCTCTACTTTATTGCACATGCTATGTGGGTTAAATGATGATACCATGCCAACTTTCAACCTTTTCAGAGTTCATTTGTAGTGCTTTTCAATTTCAGGGTCTTATAGCTGGAAAAAATCAGTAAATGCGTGAAAAATAACAAATGAAGTCAGAAAGGGTTGAAAATTGATGATGTGGCTTTGAATGGTGCATTTTGAACATAGAAAAACTATGGAGTTCAAACAAGTTAAAAAATGAAATCCCTTTGTAACAGACGAGTTTCCGTATAAAACCGTTATACTTCGAAAGAGATTGTCCGTTTTGTACACGAAGTGCATCCAGTTTTTGCCGTAACCCTCTCTACTTTCTTGCGCATGCTATATGCTACCTCTTGAGCACTGCGTTAGTTTTCCCCAAAGAGGAAGGGATGATGCAGCAAAGTAGCGTAAGTATTTCCCTCAGTTTTTGAGAACCAAGGTATCAGTCCAGTAGGAGGCTATGCGCGAGTCCCTCGTACCTGCACAAAACAAATAAATCCTCGCAACCAACGCGAATAGGGGTTGTCAATCCCTACACGGCCACTTACGAGAGTGTGATCTGATAGATATGATAAGATAATATTTTTGGTGTTTTTGTGATAAAGATGCAAAGTAAAATAAAGGCAAAGTAAAAAAAGCAAAGGAAATAACTAAGTAGTAGGAGATTAATATGATGAATATAGACCCGGGGGCCATAGGTTTCACTAGTGGCTTCTCTCGAGAGCATAAGTATTCTACGGTGGGTGAACAAATTACTGTTGAGCAATTGATAGAATTGAGCATAGTTATGAGAATATCTAGGTATGATCATGTATATAGGCATCACGTCCGAGACAAGTAGACTGACTCCTGCCTGCATCTACTACTATTACTCCACTCACCAACCGCTATCCAGCATGCATCTAGAGTATTAAGTTAAAAACAGAGTAACGCCTTAAGCAAGATGACATGATGTAGAGGGATAGACTCATGCAATATGATGAAAACCCCATCTTGTTATCCTCGATGGCAACAATAAAATACGTGCCTTGCTGCCCCTACTGTCACTGGGAAAGGACACCGCAAGATTGAACCCAAAGCTAAGCACTTCTCCCATTGCAAGAAAGATCAATCTAGTAGGCCAAATCAAACTGATAATTCGAAGAGACTTGCAAAGATAACCAATCATACATAAAAGAATTCAAAGAAGATTCAAATATTGTTCATACATAGACTTGATCATAAACCCAAAATTCATCGGTCTCAACAAACACACCGCAAAAAGAAGATTACATCGAATAGTTCTCCACAAGAGAGGGGGAGAACATTGTATTGAGATCCAAAAAGAGATAAGAAGCCATCTAGCTAATAACTATGGACCCGTAGGTCTGAGGTAAACTACTCACACTTCATCGGAAGGGCTATGGTGTTGATGTAGAAGCCCTCCGTGATCGATGCCCCCTCTGGCGAAGCTCCGAAACAGGCCCAAAGATGGGATCTCGTGGATACAGAAAGTTGCGGCAGTGGAATTAGGTTTTTGGCTCCGTATCTGATCGTTTGGGGGTACGTAGGTATATATAGGAGGAAGGAGTACGTCGGTGGAGCAACAGGGGGCCCACGAGGGTGGAGGGCGCGCCTGGGGGGGGGGGGGGGGGGGGGGGCCCCCCTACCTCGTGGCCTCCTCTTTTGTGTCTTGACGTAGGGTCCAAGTCTCCTGGGTCTTGTTCGTTGAGAAAATCACGTTCCCGAAGGTTTCATTCTGTTTGGACTCCTTTGATATTCCTTTTCTTCGAAACCCTAAAACAGCAAAAAACAACAATTCTGGGCTGGGCCTCCGGTTAATAGGTTAGTCCCAAAAATAATATAAAAGTGGATAATAAAGCCCAATAATGTCCAAAACAGTAGATAATATAGCATGGAGCAATCAAAAATTATAGATATGTTGGAGACGTATCAAGCATCCCCAAGCTTAATTCCTGCTCGTCCTCGAGTAGGTAAATGATAAAAACAGAATTTTTGATGCGGAGTGCTACTTGGCATAATTTTAATGTAATTCTTCTTAATTGTGGTATGAATATTCAGATCCGAAAGATTCAAGACAAAAGTTCATATTGACATAAAAATAATAATACTTCAAGCATACTAACTAAGCAATTATGTCTTCTCAAAATAACATGGCCAAAGAAAGTTCATCCCTACAAAATCATATAGTGTTAGTCATGCTCCATTTTCATCACACAAGAATGCTCTCATCATGCACAACCCCGATGACAAGCCAAGCAATTGTTTCATACTTTAGTAATCTCAAACCTATAAACTTTCACGCAATATATGAGCGCGAGCCATGGACATAGCACTATGGGTGGAATAGAATATAATGAGGGGGTTATGTGGAGAAGACAAAAAAGGAGAAAGTCTCACATCAACGAGGCTAATCAATGGGCTATGGAGATGCCCATCCGATTGATGTTAATGCAAGGAGTAGGGATTGCCATGCAACGGATGCACTAGAGCTATAAATGTATGAAAGCTCAACAAAAGAAACTAGTGGGTGTGCATCCAACTTGCTTGCTCACGAAGACCTAGGGCACTTGAGGAGGCCCATTGTTGGAATATACAAGCCAAGTTCTATAATGAAAAATTCCCACTAGTATATGAAAATGACAAAACAAGAGACTCTCTATCATGAAGATTACGGTGCTACTTTGAAGCACAAGTGTGGCAAAGGATAGTAACATTGTCCCTTCTCTCTTTTTCTCTCATTTTTTTGGGCCTTCTATTTTTTATGGCCTTTCTCTTTTTTTATTCCTCACTTGGGACAATGCTCTAAAATGATGATCATCACACTTCTATTTATTTACAACTCAATGATTACAACTCGATACTAGAACAAAAGATGACTCTATATGAATGCCTCCGGCGGTGTACCGGGATATGCAATGGACCAAGAGTGACATGTATGAAAGAATTATGAACGGTGGCTTTGCCACAAATACTATGTCAACTACATGATCATGCTAAGCAATATGACAATGATGAATGTGTCATGATAAACGAAATGGTGGAAAGTTGCATGGCAATATATCTCGGAATGGCTATGGAAATGCCATAATAGGTAGGTATGGTGGCTGTTTTGAGGAAGATATAAGGAGGTTTATGTGTGAAAGAGTGTATCATATCACGGGGTTTGGATGCACCGGCGAAGTTTGCGCCAACTCTCGATGTGAGAAAGGGCAATGCACGGTACCGAAGAGGCTAGCAAGGATGGAAGGGTGAGAGTGCGTATAATCCATGGACTCAACATTAGTCATAAAGAACTCACATACTTATTGCAAAAATCTACAAGTCATCAAAAACCTCGGCACTACGCGCATGCTCCTAGGGGGATAGATTGGTAGGAAAAGACCATCGCTCGTCCCCGACCGCCACTCATAAGGAAGACAATCAAATAACACCTCATGTTTCAAATTTGTTACATAACGTTTACCATACGTGCATGCTACGGGACTTGCAAACTTCAACACAAGTACTTTCTCAATTTCACAACTACTCAACTAGCACGACTTTGATATTATTACCTCCATATCTCAAAACAATCATCAAGCATCAAACTTCTCTTAGTATTCAAAACACTCATAAGAAAATTTTACTAATCTTGAATACCTAGCATATTAGGATTTTAAGCAAATTACCATGCTATTTAAGACTCTCAAAATAATCTAAGTGAAGCATGAGAGATCAATAGTTTCTATAAAACAAATCCACCACCGTGCTCTAAAAGATATAAGTGAAGTACTAGAGCAAAACTATATAACTCAAAAGATATAAGCGAAGCACATAGAGTATTCTAACAAATTCCAAATCATGTATGGCTCTCTCAAAAGGTGTGTACAGCAAGGATGATTGTGGTAAACTAAAAAAGCAAAGACTCAAATCATACAAGACGCTCCAAGCAAAACACATATCATGTGGTGCGAATAAAAATATAGCTCCAAGTAAAGTTACCGATAGAAGTAGACGAAAGAGGGGATGCCTTCCGGGGCATCCCCAAGCTTTGGCCTTTAGGTGTCCTTAGATTATATTGGGGGTTCCATGGAATCCCCAAGCTTAGGCTCTTGCCACTCCTTGTTCCATAATCCATCAAATCTTTACCCAAAACTTGAAAACTTCACAACACAAAACTTAAAGTAGAAAATCTCGTGAGCTCCGTTAGCGAAAGAAAACAAAAGACCACTTCAAGGTACTGTAATGAACTCATTATTTATTTATATTGGTGTTATACCTACTGTATTCCAACTTCTCTATGGTTTATAAACTATTTTACTAGCCATAGATTCATCAAAATAAGCAAACAACACACGAAAAACAGAATCTGTCAAAAACAGAACAGTCTGTAGTAATCTGTAGCTAGCGCAAGATCTGGAACCCCAAAAATTCTAAAATAAATTTCTGGACGTGAGGAATTTATCTATTAATCATCTTCAAAAAGAATTAACTAAATATCACTTTCCAAATAAAAATGCAGTAGTTCTCGTGAGCGCTAAAGTTTCTGTTTTTTACAGCAAGTTACAAGACTTTCCCCAAGTCTTCCCAACGGTTCTACTTGGCACAAACACTAATTAAACACAAAAAACACAACCAAAACAGAGGCTAGATAAATTATTTATTTAATAACAGCAAGGAAAAATATTGGGTTGTCTCCCAACAAGCGCTTTTCTTTAAAGCCTTATAGCTAGGCATTGATAATTTTAATGATGCTCACATGAAAGACAAGAATTGAAGCACAAAAGGAGCATCATAAAGCATGTGACAAACACATCTAAGTCTAACATACTTCCTATGCATAGGCATCTTATAGGCAAACAAATTATCAAGGCAAGCAAAAACTAGCATATGCAAGGAAGAGGAAAGAAACAATAGCAATCTCAACATAACGAGAGGTAATTTAGTAACATGAAAATTTCTACCACCATATTTTCCTCTCTCATAATAATTACATGTAGGATCATAAGCAAATTCAACAAAATAGCTATCACATAAAATATTTTCAACACGATCCACATGCATGCAAAGTTGACACTCTTCCAAAATAGTGGGATTAACATTAACTAAAGTCATGACCTCTCCAAACCCACTTTTAATAATATTGCAAACACTATTATCAATCTCATATTCATCATGGGGCTTAAATAAATTTTCAAGATCTAAGAAGAATCACCCCAATCATGATCATTGCAACAAGTAGAGGTCATAGCAAAACTAGCATCCCCAAGCTTAGGGTTTTGCATATTATTAGCACAATTTATATCAATAGAATTTATACTATCATCATTGCAATCATGCTTTTTATTCAAAGATCCATCGGAATCACTCCATAAGGTACTTTATCACAATTTTCAGATTCACGAATTTCAAGCAAAACTTCATAAAGATAATCTAGTGCACAAAACTCACTAGCAATTGGTTCATTATAATTGGATCTCTTAAAAAGATTAGCAAGCGGATGAGGATCCATAGATCTTAGGTTCTCTGTTTAGTAATAAATAAATAACTATTCCAACCATACGAGCAAACAAGAAACGGCAAAAGAGGCAAATAGAGAAAGAGAGGGAGGATAGAGAGAGAGAGGGCGAATAAAACGGCAAGGGTGAAGTGGGGGAGAGGAAAACGAGAGGCAAATGGCAAATAATGTAATGCGGGAGATAAGGGTATGTGATGGGTACTTGGTATGTTGACTTTTGCGTAGACCTCCCCGGCAACGGCGCCAGAAATCCTTCTTGCTACCTCTTGAGCACTGTGTTGGTTTTCCCCGAAGAGGAAGGGATGATGCAGCAAAGTAGCGTAAGTATTTCCCTCAGTTTTTGAGAACCAAGGTATCAATCCAGTAGGAGGCTACGCGCGAGTCCCTCGTACCTGCACAAAACAAATAAATCCTCGCAACCAACGCGAATAGGGGTTGTCAATCCCTACACGGCCACTTACGAGAGTGAGATCTGATAGATATGATAAGATAATATTTTTGGTATTTTTGTGATAAAGATGCAAAGTAAAAAGCAAAGGAAATAACTAAGTAGTAGGAGATTAATATGATGAAGATAGACCCGGGGGCCATAGGTTTCACTAGTGGCTTCTCTCGAGAGCATAAGTATTCTACGGTGGGTGAACAAATTACTGTTGAGCAATTGACAGAATTGAGCATAGTTATGAGAATATCTAGGTATGCATGTATATAGGCATCACGTCCAGACAAGTAGACCGACTCCTGCCTGCATCTACTACTATTACTCCACTCATCCACCGCTATCCAGCATGCATCTAGAGTATTAAGTTAAAAACAGAGTAACGCCTTAAGCAAGATGACATGATGTAGAGGGATAGACTCATGCAATATGATGAAAACCCCATCTTGTTATCCTCGATGGCAACAATACAATACGTGCCTTGCTGCCCCTACTGTCACTGGGAAAGGACACCGCAAGATTGAACCCAAAGCTAAGCACTTCTCCCATTGCAAGAAAGATCAATCTAGTAGGCCAAACCAAACTGATAATTCGAAGAGACTTGCAAAGAGATAACCAATCATACATAAAAGAATTCAGAGAAGATTCAAATATTTTTCATAGATAGACTTGATCATAAACCCACAATTCATCGGTCTCAACAAACACACCGCAAAAAGAAGATTACATCGAATAGTTCCACAAGAGAGGGGGAGAACATTGTATTGAGATCCAAAAAGAGAGAAGAAGCCATCTAGCTAATAACTATGGACCCGTAGGTCTGAGGTAAACTACTCACACTTCATCGGAAGGGCTATGGTGTTGATGTAGAAGCCCTCCGTGATGATGCCCCCTCCGGCGGAGCTCCGAAACAGGCCCCAAGATGGGATCTCGTGGATACAGAAAGTTAGCGGCGGTGGAATTAGGGTTTTTGGCTCCGTATCTGATCATTTGGGGGTACGTAGGTATATATAGGAGGAAGGAGTACGTCGGTGGAGCAACAGGGGGCACCGAGGGTGGAGGGCGCGCCTGGGGTAGGCGCGCCCCCTACCTCGTGGCCTCCTCTTTTGTGTCTTGACGTAGGGTCCAAGTCTGCCACCCACTACAAAAAAAGACACATCCGTGACATTTTGGGCCGAACGAAAAAATTTCTGTCATACATATGACACTTCTATGACGATAATTGTGACAAAACCGGTATCATCATAGATGTGGTGGGCTCCTACTTCTATGACAAAAAATCATGATAGAAAATGGGCTTTTCGTCCTGGGCGGGCCGGAGACGCAGCTGCATGACATTCTTTGGGCCGTCCATGACGGAAAAAACCATGGTAGAAGCGAGGGCGAGGAAAATTTCGGGGAGTTCCCGGTTACGGTGGGAGGTCGGGGGCCGAGCGATGCGCGTTTCTCTCGTACACGTACGCGTGTGTGCGAGGCGTTGGCTCTAACTGAACCCGAGAGGCGTTGGGCTCTAACTGAACCCGAGCGATTGCATTGCAGGCTACGCGTTACTGAACCCGAGCGATCGATCGATGGTGTTAACTGAACCCGATCGAGCGATTCCTTCGCTACTGCTGCTAACTGAAGCCGATCGATGCTGCCTCTGGATGAACAGTGAGCGTTGCGGGGGGGGTTGGATGAACAGTTCCCAGTGGGGGTGGATGAACAGGACCCCGTGGTGTTGCCTCTGGATGAACAGGACCCCGATCGATCGAGCCGGTTGGGGCTGGATGAACAGGACCCCATGGAGGGCTGGATGAATAGGACCACCCCGTGGAGGGCAGGATGAATAGTAGACGGTGGAGGGCAGGATGAACAGTAGCCCGTGCAGGGGTGGTTGAACAGGAGCCCGTGGAGAGGGCTGGTTGAACAGTAGCCGGTGGAGTAGCGCGCGATGGAGGCTGGATGAACACAAGCCCGTGGATGAACAGTCGCAGGTCGAGGCTGGAGGAGGTCGACGGTGGATGAACAGTAGCTCGTGGAGGCTGGAGGGGGTCGACAGTGGAGATGAACAGTATCCCGTGGAGTCCCGTTTTGCGGTATGCCACACCCCTCCCGATGAACCGGACCCCCGTTTCGACCGTAGTGCTCCAACACAAGTCCGTTTCCTCCGTTTTGCAGTACGCCACACTCCTCCCGATGAACAGGACGCCCGTTTCGACCGTAGGAGGTCCGTTTCCTCCGTTTTGCGGTACGCCAGACCCCTCCCGATCAACAGGACCCCGTTCCGAACGTAGGAGGTCTGTTTCCTCTGTTGTGCGGTACGCCAGGCCTCGTTTCCATCACCTGTTCCATCCAAGCCCTCCCGATGAACACGACCATGCATTCCGTTCCGACCCAGCCAGTTGGCTCCCACGCGTTCCGTTGCCTCCCGATGAACACGACGCATTTCGTTGCCTCCCCATGAACACAACGCATTCCGTTGCCTCCCCATGAACACGACGACGACGCTGTTTCTCCGTTCCGACCCAGCCATGTACACGAGCCCTGGCCGTACGTATGCGCGAGTAGGCGTTCGAGACCCCGCCCATATGTACACATACGTGGCCGTATTTTCTTTCTTGCACCCTGGCCGTTGTACGTACGTGTACATGCTACGTGCGCGCCTCTACTACGACATGTGCGCGCCTCTACATCGACCAATATGTACGTACACGTTTGCGACCAGAACGAGAACGCTACGTACGCTTCGACCAGGTGGGTCCCGACTGGCAGGCACTTCCTTGCCTGCGAAGATGTAGCTGGTGGGTCCCAGCAGTCAGGGGGCGAATCGTTTTTTTTTTGCCCGGACGCACTTCCTTGCGTGCGAAGATGTAGCTGGTGGGTCCCAGCAGTCAGGGGGAAACATTTTTCGCGAAATACAGTGGCCCGTCCGGTGGGTCCCAGCTGTCAGATGGAGGAATCATTATTTTCCGCGTAATAAGGAGGCACTTCCTTGCTGCGGTCGTGGACCCAGCTGTCAGCCTCTCCACGTACGGTCCACGTCCGATGGAAGTCGTTCCTTGACCACGTTGACCACGCCGCGCTGAGAGCACCAGGGCGGTGGACGACGACGAGGCCTAGGAAGGGGACGACACGGAGGCATGGAAGACTCGGCAGTTGTTTCCCACGCGGATGGGAGTACGACTGTACGAGGGTTTACTGGTTTGTCTGCCGTCGCCGGAGAATAAAAGTAGGTGTGGGTGAGTAGAGGGATGGCTAGGCCAGCGATGGGAGTACGGTCGGGCGGTGAGGCCTGCGCGGCAGCACAGCCGGCCGCGAGGAGGAGGGAGCAGGCAGTCCCGCCGATGCTTGTTTGAGCGGCTGGAGCAGGAAGAGCAGAGATTGAAGAAGCATGACGGCCGTTGGATGGACATCCAACAGTTAGTGCTTGTGTGTCAACCTTTTTTAGGAAAGCCTCAAATCTGTGGAAAACAGCATACAGCCCATCTGCCATTATTTCTAATAATTTACAGCCCATTTGCTAATTCTTATGGTTTTTTTTGGATCCCATATTCTTTTTGTTAACATTACAGCCCATATTGTGGCAACGGTTAAAAAATTATACGAAATTTTGCATATTTTGGTGCGGTCCGAACTGTTTTTAATCCCGAAATTTCGACTCACATTCAAACTGATTTTAAAAATAAATGTATATCAATATAAAATCCAATAAATTCTCCATGCATAAAAATTAATGTAATTTAAAATCTTGAAATGAAAAAAAGATATTTGAAACTAATTGCCGGTTTGATGTGTTTTAAAAATGTACAACCCATTTCTCATTACTGATGGGCCATTTTCTCGGCCAGCCGAATGAAAACTCTCCTCGTCTTGAAAGATTTGCAGCCCAACAGGCCTGACAAAGCGACTTACTTGGCAAATCACAAAAAATGGGCTGTGGCCGTGGACCCAGCTGTCAGCCTCTCCACGTACAGTACTCTTCTGATGGAAGTCGTTCCTTGACCACGTTGACCACGCCGCGCGGAGAGCACCACGGCGGTGGATGACGGCGACGCCTAGGAAGGGGACGACGCGGCAGTGGAAGCCCGCGCAGAGAGGACTACGAGGGTTCACTGGTTCGGCTGCGGTGTGAGGCTGCCGTCGCCGCAGGGCCTGACCAGCGGTGGGAATAGTAGGGGGAGGTGAGGCCTCTGCGGCAGCACAGCCGGCCACGGGAGGCAGGAGCATGCGGCACGACCGACGCTACTTTGGGCGGCTGGAGCAAGGAGACCAGAGGTTGAAGAAGCACTACGGCCATTGGATGGACATCGTATGGTCACTGGAGCTAGAACCGTTCATATTGAGTAAGTTGACAAAGCCCTTCGTCTCCGTCAACTTACTAGGCCCACAAGTCAGCCTCCCAGCAAGGTGGGTCCCAGCTAGCCGGGGGAGTATTCATTTTTTTGTGGGTAATAAGGAGGCACTTCCGGTGGGTCCGAGCTGACAGCGGGGCGAACGTTTTTTTCGTGAAATACGGTGGCCCGTCCGGTGGGTCCCAGCAGTCAGGGGGAAACGATTCTTTTCGCAAAATACTGGTGGCCCGTCCGGTGGGTCCCCGCTGTCAGGTGGAGGAATAATTATTTTCCGCGTAATAAGGAGGCACTTCATTGCGGCTGTCGTGGACCCAGCTGTCATCCTCTCCACGTACAGTACTCTTTCGATGGAAGTCGGTCGTTGACCACATTGACCACGCCGCGCCGAGAGCACCACGGCAGTGGACGAGGGCGAGGCCTAGGAAGAGGACGACGCGGAGCCGTGCAAGACGCGGCAGTGGATGCCCACGCGGAGAGGAGTACGAGCGTTCGCTGGTTCGGCTGCGGTGTGAGGCTGCCGTCGCCGCAGAATAACAGGGGGTGTGGGTGAGTGGAGGGATGGCCTGGCCAGTGGTGGGAGTAGTATGGGGGCGGTGAGGCCTCCATGGTAGCACAGCCGGCCACGGGAGGCAGGAGCAGGCGACACGACCAGCGCTGCTTTGGGCGGTTGGAGCAAGAAGACCAGAGGTTGAAGAAACACTATGGCCGTTGGATGGACATCATACGGTCACTGGAGTATTGACTAAGTTGACAAAGCTCTCCGTCCCTGTCAACTTAGTAGGCCCACAAGTCAGCCCAACAATATGGTGGGTCCCAGCTAGCAGGGGGTATTTATTTTTTGGGGCGTAATAAGGAGGCACTTCCTTGTGTGCGAAGATATAGCTGGTGGGTCCGACCGGTCAGCGGGGGGAATGTTTTTTCATGAAATATAGAGGCCCTTCCTGTGGGTCCTAGCTGTCAGGTGGAGGAATCATTATTTTGCGCGTAATAAGGAGGCATTTCCTTGCGTGCGGCCGTGGACCCAACTGTCAGCCTCTCCACGTACAGTCCACTTCCGATGGATGTCGTTCATTGACCATGTTGACCAGGCCACGCCGAGAGCACCAGGGCGGTGGACGACGACGAGGCCTAGGAAGGGAACGACACGGAGCCAGGAAATACTCGGCAGTTGTTTCCCACGCGGAGGAGTACGCGGGTTTACTGGTTCGTCTGCCGTCGCCGGAGAATAACATCATGTGTGGGTGAGTAGAGGGATGGCTAGGCCAGCGATGGGAGTACGGTGGGGCCGTGAGGCCTGCGCGGCAGCATAGCCGGCCGCGGGAGGAGGGAGCAGGCAGTCCCGCCGGCGCTTGTTTGAGCGGCTTGAGCATGAAGAGCAGAGATTGAAGAAGCACGACAGCCGTTGGATGGACATCCAACAGTCACTGCTCTCGTGTGTTGACTAAGTTGACAGGGCGTTGCGTGTGCGTCAACCTTTTTTTATGAAAGCATATGCGTCAACCTGTAGTAGGCGCACAAGTCAGTCTCAAATCTGTGGAAAACGGCATACAGCCCATCTGCCATTATTTCTAATAATGTACAACCCATTTGCTAATTCTTAAGAATTTTTTTGGAGCCCATCTTCTTTTTGTTAGCATCACACCCCATATTTTGGCCACGGTTAAAAAGTATATGAAATTTTGCATATTTTGGTGCGGTCAACTATTTTTAATCCAGAAATATCGATTCACATTCAAACTATTTTGAAAAATAATTTATATAAATATAAAATCCAAATAATTGTCCACGCATAAAAATCAATGGAATTTAAGATCTTGTAATGAAAAAAAAATTGAAACTAATTCCCGGTTTGATGTGTTTTAAAAATGTACAACCCATTTCTGGGCAAACCGAATGAAACTCTCCTCGTCTTGAAAGATTTGTAGCCCAGCAGGGCCGATAAAGCAAGTAGGCCTTGTTTGGGTATTTCTTAAAAAAATAGAACTGGGCAAGCCATTTTCAGCAAGAAAAAAACACAATTGGGCTCATGACGTGGTAAACATAAATAAAACCCTGGCTAGACGGGCCACAGCCCCCGCACAGCCCCGTTGTTACCCTGATCCATTGCTAAAACTAGTATAAATAACAACTGCTTGTTCCTAAAAAAAACTGCGTGACTTTCTGGGTCCCTGGTGTCAGCCGCTCGTAGTGTAATTCTCTCGTTTATTGACTACGTTGACAATGGCGTGAGCCCCAGATGTCCAACCATTAGGAGGAACCATATTTTTGGGCTTGTACTATAGAGGCACTTGCTTGCGTACTGCCATGACACTGGTCGGTCCCTACTGCCATCCTCTCCACATACAGTCATCTCCTTGTTCCTCTCAGTTGTTGACGACGTTGACAATGCAAGAGGGCGGAGCACCGCGCACGGCGAGCGAACCAACGCCGCAAGGCGGAGGACGACGGCGAGGCCTCAGACGGAATGAACAGGAGCCTTTGAAGATGCGCCGGTCCAGTCATAGGTGGAGGGGAGTACGAGGGTTGACTGGTTCGGGCGCGGGTGCGTGTTACGGCTGACGTCGCCGGAGAATAACAGGACGTGTGGGGGAATAGAGGGAGGGACTGGCCAACGTTGGAGGGTACATACGATAGGGCGGCGGAGGCGCAGCCAGCCATGGGAGGCGGGAGCAGGCGGAGCCGACGGGGTGGTTTGGTTTGGGCGATTGGAGGAAGAAGAAGACAAGAGATAGAAGATACACGACAGATGTTGGATGTCAATCCAATGGCTGGTAGGCAGAATCGTTTGTTGACTGGCTAGTAAGTCAACACCACCTTGGATAGGCTATTTCCTCACGGGTCCCAAATGTCAGAATCCAAATCTGTCACGGTCATGCAGCCTTTCCTATGAAAATTTACAGCCCATTTGATGTGCTAGTTCGAAATAAGTTTGTGGGTGCTGGTGGGGGCTAATCACTTGGCTTCTGTAATGCACAGTGAGCTCAAGCAACCAACGAGAGTGATGTTATTTCCCTTGGTTTGGATTTGTTACAATATTTCACTCTAAATTAAACGAATGGCAAGCCATTTGCCTTGTTTCAAAGAAAATATGACAGTCACAGCCGAGTTGAAAAGGACAGGAACATCTAACTCCAGCTTACAAACTGTACAAAAGCACGAGGGTTAATTGTTCATCAGGTTTACAAAAAAAAACAGATTGAAAAGGGCAACAACATCTAACTCCAGCACTGTTTTCAACAGTCACAGTCAAATGGATCGGTCAGGTCCATAGAATGAACATACTGGGTCGTAAAATTTACTGGATTATGACCACAATATGTTGTAAATAGAAGCCCGGCACGTTCAGAAGCTCTTTTGCCCACCTGAAACTCCTTTTTTTGCTCTTCAACATACCCATCTGTCAAAACCATGCTGCTGGTAAACTTAATCCTGATGGACAATAGTAACCTCGCATTCAGCAGGAAGAATGTAACAAATCTTGTGTTTGCACGGTTGGCTACATATCGTTCTAGCGTTATTGTCTTCAATCGAATCTCATGAGAAGTGAGAAAATCCCGATGCTTACGAATCCACCGATTGGTTATAACTTTCTTACCCCGTCCTATTGCCTAAATAGACATGAAGATTGAAAACAGTTAAGGTCTAAAAGAAGAGTGTCGAAAGTGCAACAGCTGAACGGTTAATTATAGTACACTATATGCGGGCTTCCAATGTGCGTGAAATTATCACCTTTATATACAACTTCTCCAGACATGGAAAGCATTGCAGCAAGCCAATAATCTTGTTCAGATCAAAACTATTCATTTGGATATATAAGATCTTGACAGAATCCAGCACCATTGATAGGCTATCCATGGAGAAACTCTTCATTGAGCATAGAACATAATATTAGTACAAAATGTGTACTCCAAGATGATATATAAATTATGCGCAGAAATTCAAAATGCAGCTTATGGTTACAAGTGTAGATGATAATATAAAGTACCTGAAGAACTGTGGAGCCAAACACCATATTGAAATGAGCACAGAGATCATGTATTACACCCAAGGTCTCAAGTTTAGGTGCAGAGAGGACGGTTATTTGCAATGGTGAATAACTAGAATCAAGGATCAACCTTTGAAGTGAAGGGGCATCTTGGATGATGAGCTGCCTTCCGTCAAAAGAAATTCCAATCCTTACAAGGTTAGGCGACTTTATTTGGAGACAACCGATTCTAACTATGAAAACAAGCACCAAGCACTCCAGCGCAGGGCAACTGGGGTGGATGATGTTGTGCAATCAGGCCTCCGATATACGAACCCGCACAAGTGAAAGTTTCTTGAGAAATGGGAGTCGAAGGTTTAGTACCAGATTGTCTGGTAGGTAGCACTACGCAAAGGTGGCAGTGTGGAGAGAGGACGAAAACCCCAAGATGAACATCGGTGCTGAGGGCACAAGTTCATGGCGTTCGGTATGTGGTATGTGATTTCTAGGTGAATAGTAGAACTCAAGCAGCTGTAGTTCTGTGAATTCAGGGGATTCCAGCCAGGCGTCCACCGTGCAGGGCATGGTATGCTTGCTCAGGTAGCATGACGGGATGCAGAGGCTTTGAATGGAGCCCTGGTGGGAGGAGATGATGGCTCTGGGGATTTCAAAATCATTGAAGAGAGATAGCTGACGACAGTCGAGATTAAGGGGAACGGTGCGCCATAGAGGGCGCCATCGAATTGAGAGGACTTGGGTGCGGCAGCAATCCTTGGTGGGGAGAAGCTAGATGATCTCCCAAAGGATGGCGTCCGGGAGATCGCTGATGCGGTCCACCCGAGATACTATGGGTTCCTGGGATCCGATGGGGGCGGGGTCGCCGCTTCTCCTCGCGCTGCCGGGTGCGGGATCTACGGGAGCCTCATCTTCTTGGCGCTGGGGTCAGCCGACTCCATTTTCCTCGAGGGCGTCGCGTTGCGCTCATGGATTTGAGCAGAGTAACGAATGACGATCCTAGTTGTAGTGCGAGTGAAGAAGAAGGGGAGCTGGGGGTTTTCTATAGGAGTGAGGAAGAAGGGGAGCTGGGGTTTTCTGTAGGAGTGAGGTGAGGAATTTGGGGGTACGAGTGGAGCGAGCTGACGTGAGGTGGGTGGGAGCGAGGAGGAAGAAGAGCACCCATGTTTTTGAATTGATTTTACTATTTACTAGTGTGGATGGGTTGCTTTGTCTTGGGACCCGAGAAATAATTACTACTAGTACAGTGGAGACACTCTACAGCTACCCAGAAAAACAATTACTACTAGTACAGTGGAGACACTCTACCGCTTCTGGCTCCTCCTAGGTCATTGAAACGTCTCCCTCTACTGAATGTCGTTATACTTTTGTTCACCAACATGCGGGCCATGCAGCGCGCGGGCCCAAATGCCATCCACCAAATTAGAAGATAGTATGCAGGCGGAGAGTCACCCTGGTCATAGCGCGGCAGTAACGAGCCGTCGTATCACAAAACCCCACCTCCCCGCAGTCTAAGTTTGACGGACGAAGTAACCATCATTTCACTCTTCGCTGAATCCCCTTCTCCCTCACCATCTTCAAGAAAGGCAACACTTGCATCTGCCATTGTTCTTCTCTCTGAACGAAGGGAACGTAAGCGGATTCGTGATGTTGGTATATTTTCGTTCAGAGGAAAAAAAGAACTTTTGCAAAGCAGTAACCGGTCCTCACTCTCTTTTTTGTTCCATTGTCATTGCGATTGTGTTTTCCTTTCAGTGGACTCCTAGTATTCGTCAGTTTCATGATGGACCAAGGAGACCCAGGCAAAGATCTGCCGATATTGGAGCAGACGCGGGAGGCTGATCCCCACGAGACAGAGAGCTCCAAGAAGATGGTGGCAACCACCGAGGCGACCCCAGATACTGAGATGGTCAACGCCCCGTTTGAGGTTACAGCCCCCGTGACACTGCAGGAGCAGTTTTCCCCCTTCGAGGATGTGTCCCCCCCTCCCCCCCGCTGAGCTGCCCAAGGTGATTTCCTTCTTTGCCGATCTCGATTGTGGTTTTTCATCTAAGTATTATGTGGTGATTTTTTTATAAAAGGAAGTATGTGGTGATTAATAATGCAAAATTTTATTAGCTTCGATGTCATGGTATACGTACTGGTTTAAATAACTTGTGTTTCTTATACTAAAAAGTAATTCAAAATTTGTTTATGTTTCAATTAGAGTCCTGATGCAGACAAGGATTGTGTGGTTGTACATGTCACTCGCTATGAGGCGGACGACCTGAATATACGCATTGGGAAAACAGAGTTCTTAGGCTGTTGGATCCTGGAAGCCATTTGCGGTTATACCAATGAAGAGTTGTATTCCAGCCTCACTGTTGTCAGGCGTGTTGTCCAGGGTGTACTGAAGCACAAGAAGTTCAAAGCTACTCCTTCGTTTGTGAGGAATACTGTTCCTGTCAAGCTTACGCAGGAAGATGATGTGGCATGCCTCCACAAACAAGTTTATCAGTGACAAGGCCACAAGGTTGTCTTCATGAAGGTTCATAGGATTGAGCTGCTGCGGGACGTCCTCGATGATGTTCATGGCAAGGTCCGTCTTGTGTCCAGCCCAAATTAGATCGAGGCATGAAATAGTTGCCCCAGCTAGTGTTCAATAGTAGTTTGGATTGTGTCTAATTATCCGAACCTTGCCTGTTATCGACCCCTCTGGGGCTAGTACTCTGTTTGAATCCGTCTACGAGAACTGCTGCTACTTTAGTGTGCCCGTGAATCATGTGAGAACCATCGTAATTGTTGCCGAAACAGATGCGTCCTCACTAGTTTTTTCATGAATATGGCATGGTAAGACATAAGTTGTCACGGTTTATCATATGAGCAGTGTGTGTTTTGATGAAATAGAGCACTCGTTCGAGAACCGTTCACCGACGTATACATAAGTACTTGTAAACACTGTTGGTGCTACCCCACTTGTAAGCAGTTGTGCAAAACACGGCACATTGGCTCAGCTCGCTTCAACACTAGGTTATCGACCAGCTAACAGTCAACAATCTGATGTCTAACATATAAGCAACTATGTATCTTGTTACAGTGGTTCATGCAGTTAATTGTGGCCACAATGTAATAAATTCCAAACGTTCACACGCTAGTCCAGTGCTCATGTGGAACACTCACATTAAACTCGTCTTCATAAAAAACTTGAAAAGCATAAGTTAAGCAATTTTATACATCTCAATGATTCATAGAACATAACAAACACATACTAGTTCACATCAAAAGACAAAGTTGTGAGAAGGTTTACAAATCAGGAAAAAAAAAACAAGCAAGGCTTCTCTCTGAGCAAAGGGCCTCCCGACAGGCTTAAATTTCCTGGAGTTCACTCTGGTTTTTTCTTGTTGCCACCATTCAGGGTTAGGTTCTCTCATTCCAGAATAACTAATTATAATTGTGGTCTCAGCTGGAATGCTGAACTGAACCATGCAGTGTACTGACCAGCTGAAATGCTTGTGCATTCCACTAAATTTAGGCACCGCTATTTGCAGAAATAAGCAGACCACAATGCCTCTTGTCCGCGCAGCTGTCCAAAAAACCGCCGTGCAGCCGTGCTAGCTAGTCCTTGGTCCATGGATGAACTGGTAGAAAGTGCATTCCGGACTAGGATGCAGTTGTTTTTGCTCGTCCCTGCACTGCAATCAAGAAGTAAAACGTACGAATCAGCTTCTTTTAGATTGCGTTGGTCATTCTACCTTAGTTACTACGAATGTAGGGATACCTTGAAGACGGGAGGTTAGGCGACGACAGCGAAGGATAGCCATCTCATTTTGCGCAGTTGTACTAAAACTGAGGTGTGTGCTTTTGATTGCGCAGATAGAAACGATACGGAGACAGACGTCCCGAAACGATATGGAGACAGACATCCCTGTTTGCGTAAATAAGAAATACGATTATTTAAACAGTGACAGATATTACTACTTTCCCCCGTTTCCTCTTAGAACCAAGTCCTAGATTCATGCTACAGCTTTCCCACTTCCTTCCCTGTTTGAACCAACGCATTGAGTCGATTGTATTAAATAGCTTTACTTCTAAACTACTACTACTATAACGCGCCAGTTTTGAAATTGGATTTACCACTCCATCTTCGGTTCTCCCGCCCAAACAAGCATTGGCTCAAAATCCACCGTTCATTTCCCCTCTCATGCATATCACTGCCGTCCATCAAACAAAGGATGACATGATCTGACGGCTAAGAGCTACCGGATTCGCTCCCGCTCCTTGTGCACATGGCCGACTCTGCTCTCCAAGTAAACAAATAAAGAAGTCCCCGTTGAATCTGGATTGCACCTACTGAAGTTGAGAAATGTCTAGAAACTGCTGCCACCTCCTCACATGCAAGTACGACAAGTTGGCAAATAGCTAGCACATTTTGGTTCTCCGTTGTCACCTGGGAAATAAACACTCTACTACTAACTTATTTTTTTAGATTACTGTAAAAATGGATCTTTTAGATGCCGCTATACTGCAAAGTTTACACTGTTCACATAACATAACATTGCATGGCTGATGCTAGCTAAAGTTTTATTCTGCTTCATCGAGAAATGTAATATTTTTATTATTCGCAGAAAAGTGTAATATTTTATTTCAGTCATACATAAGCTATACCTTAAGCTAATACAGGACA
Organism: Triticum urartu; assembly: GCF_003073215.2. NCBI lineage: Eukaryota > Viridiplantae > Streptophyta > Magnoliopsida > Poales > Poaceae > Triticum > Triticum urartu. The sequence continues at coordinate 539,926,515 of NC_053026.1, read as the reverse complement.
TGAGTGTCTGTCAGACCTAAATGACTTATTTAGTTGCACAAAATAGTCCATAAACATGCATGTAAACCGTCAAACAACTCTGGAACTATACATCAGTGGAACCCAGGAAACAGCATATAATAAAACTACAACTTTTATCTTGTAATCAAATTCTTACTTGGAACTCAGTTTGATTTGTGCAAGTGATTTGCTTCTTATTTCAGAATAGTCCTTAGATCATGCAAACAAACACATTATGATATCTACTCAAGATACGAGTACCCATTTCTCTCTCTAAAAAGAAGGTATATGAGTATCTATCATACAGAACATACGTGCAAAGCACGTGCCTTAGTAGAAGTCTAGGTGGCTTTGGAACAGCGGACGAACGTAGAAAAGGATCCACACGAAGGGAGCTGGGGCAGTAGAGCAAGGCAGGTTTCGAAGGAATATATACCTGAGGGTCGTCGGCATGTCGCAAAGACGGCGTCGGGAGGCTGCATCTTGGCCACAATACCGCAGGGAGGAAGAAGGGGTCGGAGGCCCTCCCGAGCCGGCGCTCTCTCGGAGAGAACGGCACGGCCGCCGATCGGGATGCGCGGGCAGCCGTTGGTCTCCCCCCTCACCGCCGACGACAGCGTGAATGATGCACCTACACCCCTGCCCCGGTCGAGGTTGTCCGGCCGGATTTGTGACCAGCCGTGAGCTGAGAGAGAGTGTGGCCACCTATGTGTTGCTTAGATCTGGAGAGCATGAGAGAGTGAACGAGAGGAACCCTAGTAAAGCAAGTGCTAAGGCTCCTGCTTTTATATATAGTGGAGTGATTTTGTTGTACCAGCTTCAAAAAAATGCGCTCCTACGTGTACCCGCGAGTGGGTGTGCGAGAACTACTGCGTGCGTGCACCGCTTCTCTTCATGAGAGTACAATATACTATGCCCAAATAACGTCCGCCGCAAGAGTAATAGTACAAGTGTGTGATGTGTGAGCTAAAATAAAATGTGCGCGCCGTCTTTTGTTTTTTAGAAGTTCTGAGGGTAGGGTGTGAAGAGCACATATGTGCGTGACGTCTACCTGCAGATAGACGGTGGGTGCGACGTGCGAGTCTGCGGGAGGACTCGGAGAGTCGTGACTCGTGAGGGTGCGTGTGCGTGAGAGAGGGGGGGGCACGTATCAATGCAATGCATGTGTCCATTAATCATTATCCGACAAACGTTCGCCACAAGCCTTTTCCTGACGAACACCATAAGGACCGTTAGATCGGCATCCGACAGTGTCAGTTTTGCCATGTCATTTAATAGAACAGCCACTCCTCCTACACACAAATCTTCCATGTGGGTGTTAGCAACTGTCGTATGCTCCCTCCGTTCCGAAATGCAGTGCATATAGCTTTATTAAAAATTCGAACCTCGCAAACTTTTACCAAGTTTTCGTGTACCAAATTGCACATGTAGAATACCATGTATATATCATTTCATTCATCTTCGAGAGGTAACTATAAAGTTGGGTGAGGAGTCTACAAAGAAAGACCATCGTATCACCCGCAGCAATTTCAAGCATCCTTTAGTGTCGAGGAATATCATAGGAACTCTATATGATATGATTTTTATAGGATTTTTTCCTTTAGAGACAATTGGTTCATAGGAATAGATTCATATACTCCACATTTCAAAGGAAATAAACATGATATCATTTCTATAGCTTTAGAGCCACTTGGTTCATATGAATGGATTCCTATACTCCCTTAATTTCAAAGGAAAATAAACATTAGCGTATATTCAATAGAAAAGTTCCTATGATATGAACCAAATTACATCTCTTTTCTAATCCCTCCTCATAGGAATTGAGAAACATGTCATCTCTAGATTCAATAGAGAAGTTCCTATGATGTGAACCAAATGACATCTCTTTTCCAATCCCTACTCATAGGAATTGAGATGCTCCATGTCATCTTTTTCCCTACAACTTCCATGTATACATCTTCTATTCCTAAATAGATAGTACAACCCACTAGTAGATTTTTTCCAAAACATGCAACTATGGCACAAGAACTATATAGTGTGCCAATAACTTTGAAAGATGGTCGTTGGATGAAGCTAACCCGACACTGCAGAGATAGGCAAATCTGAGCACTATTGGCCGTTGGATATCATCAACATTCCACCAGATCTGCCACATGTACAATTTAGAAGACTCCATGGTTGAACTTAAGCATAATGCACAAACCTCAAAACACAAGCACTTCTCCTTTGTTCTAGAATTTTTTGTATCATAATTGATTATTTTTTCTAAATGAATTTCCATTATTTGTTTTTTACTTTATGATTTAATCCCTCCGTTCCAAAATAGATGACCCAACTTTGCACTAACTTTGTACAACGTTAGTGCAAAGTTGGGTCATCTATTTTGGAACGGAGGGAGTACAATGCACAACCCCATGAATCTTAACATTTTTATAAAACTTATTGATTTTGAATGAGATGAACTATAAAACTAAACGAACATCTACATCATGCATATATGACTCAAAGCTTTACATGCTATAGTGTGTATTTATTCATAATTTAGTTTCGAAATCTCATGCGTTCAATACATGTGTACCTTACTAGTTTTGAGTAGAGTAGCAAATTTCACGCGGCCCCGGGTATATCAAAATGCAGGGCCCATGCATCATTGCCTTTCAGTCGAACCTACGTCAACAATTTTTTGTACGTACTATATCTCCACTGGTCCCCGAACCCAAAATGCTGCCTCGTTCCCGTAAAACCAAGCGGCCCACACATATTTAAGGCGTCAGCTCGAACCCGTATACTACGACGTGGCCCCGCACGCCGTAGTACTCCTACAAACCCTACCGCCGCACTCATCATTGGTTTTCTTCAAGAGGACGAGGGAGAAGCCGATTTGTAGTGGAGGCGCTTCCAAAAAAAGGATATGTAGTGGAGACCCCTACCCTAGGGTGCCCTAGGTAGCTGCCGCACGCATCATTGTTTTCTCTTTTCTTTATGCTCTTGCGCCCTAGAGTGAAATGATGGTTGCTTCGTCCGTCCAGCTTAATGCGGGAAAGGTGGGGCTTTGTGATTTGACCCCTCGTCGCTCATATTATACTACTGCGGCGCTATGACCGGGGTGCCTCCAATTCCAACCGCTGCTCCGAACTGTAATTTGGTGCATCGCACGTGGAACAATATGGTGGATGAGCCACATGTCGGCCAAAGGGGTCCTGCTAAGTGTGTCGCCATTTCGTGTGCGGACTGACCCTGCTTGAGTTGCTACGCCAACACGACAGGAGCAGCCTACCACTTGGTTTTGCTCCTTGGTGAATCTCGACTATATTGATCTAAAAAGATACGTGCTGAACTACCCTCTCCGTCTCGGTTTTTTTATTTTTAGGCATCTCGGTTTATAGGGCCTGCATGTAGTTCTAGGTCATCCATTTCACTAACTAAATATGAGTTACTATGTCACAAAAAGTATATCATTGGATTCTTAAGCAGATGTAGTTGTATTTAAAAGTCAAGGGCGGGGCTTTTCCTGCGCGGTAGGCGGCGGGGCAGTTCCGCCTAGTCGGTTCGACAGAGACGCGAGAAGACGAGGGAGTAGGCTGCTGCAAACGTAGGGCTGTGTGATTTGACAGCGAGTTACTGCTGGACAGGTGGGGCCCCGTGATTTGACTTGCCATTATCATTTTAACTGCGGTGCTACGACCGGCGTGAGTCTCCCAGATTCCTGACCACCTCCATACAGGTGCCTCTCCCAATGCTCCACCATGTAGTAGAGGCTGGCTCTTGCATGAGAGCCCACTTCTTCACTTTTTCCTTGCCTCTCTTTCCTCCACATATGCAAAAATGCCATGTAAAGCGTACTATTGTACTTACTTTTACTTTCTCCTACAGGTGCTTAAGCTTGCCTCATAGGCATAAAGTCTGATGTGGCAAGTTAATCAAGAAGAGAGAGACTAGTTTGGTGACCCAAGGAAGAAACGGTGCTAAGCGCGTGTACCTAGGTGAAAAGACAATTTTAAGTCTATAGCTAATTCAATGAAGCAAACTTAGCAACACCATTTCATTGGAAGAGGTCACTCCTTGGAAAATGCAATAAATACACGCGCTTAGCACCGTTTCTTCCTTGAGTACGAAGAAAGAGATATAGAGGAGTAAAAAAATACACTTATAGCCAACCTTGTTGTAGTATGAGTGACTAAGTGATGACTATGTATGACATGCCAACATCAGATAGCCTAATGCACCGTGTTAAATCTCCAAGGGCGCGACCGCGCGAGCGACGCGACGGTCGTGGTAGACGCAACCATGATACGGGCTGCTGGCAGCCCTTGGATCTCAGATCAAACGGTCGCATGCTAAATTGCTGAAAATTTGCAGAATAACCCTCCAGGATAGGATATTCACCCATAGGTCTAGAATCACGCCATGCAACCGTTCAATCTTAGATCCAAGGGCTCTCGGAAGCCCGTGTCATGGGAGAATGGAAAGCCACTACCCTGCCGTTCACACGCTGGCAGTTCGCTCCTACTCGTCCCCGCACGTCCTTCAATACTACGGCGGTTCGCTCCTAGTCGTCCCTTCCATTCACATTACGGCAGTTCCACTAATCCTAACCCTCCTCCCAAATCCATGGCGTCCCAGATCTCCACGATCGGCGGTGAGTACAAGGTTAGAACCATCACCGGCGATGAGTTCGACGTCATCTACACCCGTTATTCCACGACGGTGAAAGGATGCCTTTCTCGCTTCAGACGCATGTTCGAAAACTCAGATGATGAGTGGGTCGCTGGGCTAGATGTTGAGTACACCACAGTCCTGGGACGAGAGAAGGATCTAAAGGACGAAGCGAGGAAGAAGTCCGCCGTGATCCAGGTTTGCGTACATAACGTTTGCTTGGTCTACCACATATGACATGCCGATGTTGAGTGCCAGGATTTTAAGAACTTCCTCAAGGACAAAACAGTGAAATTCGTTACTATAGACTTTACGAACAACGAAGAAGTCCTGGGTCGGATAGGCCTCGTTGTAGGCAACCCCTTCGACCTCCAGAAGAATCGGCTGGTGCCCTCTCGTCAGCCTTCAATGCTGACCCTGGCAGGAGCCATGGTTCATCCTTCGTACAGTAAACTGGAGAAACCTCCATACACGTTTCATCGTCATGCATGGCAGCGGAATGTACTAGATATATACCACATCCACTACGCTGCAATGGATGGCTACTTTTGTTTCAATATCTACAAGGGTTGGATGAAGAGCAACAACCAAGTGTGCGGTTCAAGCAAAGAAGTATCGGCCAAGAGGAATAGGGACAAGGACGAAGTCGAGGACGTGGACGAGGACTCCGAGTAAGGTGGCAGTGTCGTTGCTCATGGTGGTTCTAAACTTCTAATGCAGTGTCTACCGGATTAGTTGCATAGTTTAATTTCAGGTGTGCTTAGTTTAATTTGAGGGGTGTGTTGTGTTGAGCCCCTAGCAGAACTATGTTATGTTTCTTCTCGTTACTTTAACTCTTCAGTATGTACATACTACTAGTATTACTTTAGTAGAATTTAGCACCCCAATTAAGCACGTACTAGCTTTTTTAATAGTACTATATGCATAATTTGGCGATGAGCGCTCTCTATATGTACCACCTTTTTTTTAATTTCAATTTTTTCTCCATGGCGCAATCCATCAATAGTACTACTGTACAAAAGTATACATTTTTAAAAGGCTAGAATACTATTCATCACATATATAGCTAGTTAAATTCTTAACCTAGAACGACGTGCATGCCATGTAGTAAACCGATACGGAGGAAGTATAGTAAAAATGAGGTGATTTTACCGAGCGATCGGCGGGGGAGCATGGCCTGTCATGCGGTCCCACGTGTCATGATGTACCAAAGTGATGCGCGTGTCCCTCTTGAGGCAGAAGCAATATTAGTACGTGGTTTGAGATGATGGCGAACCAAAGTGTGAAATAATGGTTGCTTCGTCCGTCTAGGAAAGTGCGGCATTGTGATTTGATGTCTCATTATTCATTACTACTATTGGGCCGGTATGAGTGGGGTGCGTCCCCCCTGCTGTTCTGCACTGTTATTTGGTGCTTGACACGTCGACCCGGTTGTTATATGTCCCACATGTCGGCGATAGGAAGTACATAATTCATGAAAGCGAGCATCGACAGAGGAGTATACTACAGAATTCATGAAAGGGAGCGACTTAGTTTTGGAAAAATTTGTTTTTACGGAGTACGTACCCACTAGGGTTTATAGGGCTCATCTAAAAAAACATTCGTTTTTCCGTTTGATAAGTCTCAATTCTACTATACTAGTAGTAGTACCATTACATGTTGGATTTCGAGGTGCGTTAGATCACCCGACGCAAGCAGTGTCAAGAGGAAACTAACCAATGCATGTACAAGTTCATGGAAATTTAGTGCTCATTCATGCATTCGTTCTAATTAATGCCTCGGTAAACATAACTTCTTGAGAAAAACAAGAGTACTAATTACTTGTGCAAACTACGAAATTAATTCGACCACTCACCGTCTACCTTGGTTGGAGAGATTTTGAAATTGAGCCATAAACTGGAAAGGAGGGAGTAGTAACTTTTGTCTCGATTACTATTTGTGGCCTTGTATAGATGCAAAATGTATTTTTTTATAGTGGCCTTGTATAAGTAAATGGAGGGAGTACTAACCAAAGTACGTAGTAGGGACGAGGAGTAAACGGAGGGAGTAGTAAAATTTTCTCCTCGTGCTGCGAGCCACCACGCGCGTGGGCGAGGGCGCGGGCGTAAGGCGTAGTAAGTAAGCTTCACCTCATCCTGTGAGCCACCGTGCCCGTGGGCGGGGGAGACGGCGTGCTAAGCAAGTTTCTCCTCGTTCTGCGAGTTGACGGGACACATCAAAAGTACTCCAGTGTATAGATCCTTGCCTCTAAGGTAGGCCCCACATGGTTTGCCTCTTTTTTTTAATTTAACATAACGCGTCAAGTCGCAATTTGTTTGTTCACCCGTGGTAGACGATCCTCCCTCCACCAAGTGGACAACCAGTACACGTGCCAAATTACCACGTGGGCTGCCTTTTTCGTACAGAAATGAGCTCCACCATGTACCCGCACGGGTGTGGTTGGGAAAGAGACGGGAGTACGTGCGCCGTGCGTGCACCTCTTCTCTTCATGCACGTCCCCCACCTACGTGGGTGTGTGTGAGAGAGATACAAACCTAGACATAATGCGCCGTCCATCCCCATGCCTCCGCCCAGTCCGACCACCAGTCACCACCACGCCCCACTCCTCCTCACCTTATCTCTCATCTTTCTCCCTCCATTTTTATATACAAGGGGCCACTATCAAAATTACAATTTGCAGATATACAAGGCCACTAACACTAATCGATGCAATATTAATGGTGTTTGCCTCGTGGTACTAGCAAAGGAGGACATTAATTATCCCTTGCATGCATGCGGGAGTTTGTAAAAAATGCATCTTGATGTTTCGTGCAATGCACGGGCATCTTGCTAGTCTATGAAAACAACACATGGAAAAATTCGACTCTGACCTAGGACACCGCGCCGTTCTTCCACTGACATGTGGGCTCTTTGGGTGCATGGCATGCATGTTAGTGACCCAACGCAGGCAGCGCACAGCAGAGGAACCTTTGGTCGGCCAGGGCGGTCAGAAGCGGGCATTTCATAAACCGATGATTGTTCATTGAGTGTGACGTCATCTTTTTCATGTAGATAAGCCTACTATGTTGATAGCCCGTTTGATACGTTGTGATTCATAAAGACCGCTGCAAACATCAATGTTCTGCTTATCACAGATAAGATTGATTAATACCCGTAACAATCCATGTCCTTAACAAAGGGTGCGTGCACGTATAGCTTGAACGTGTGTCTTGTGTCGTGTGCTGTGTGCATGCAGGCGTGCGAGTGTTGCGTGCGTGCAAGGGTATGTTTCAGTGTTGCATGCATGGGTGCATACGTGCGTGTGTTCATGAGTGCATGTGTACGTGTTAGTGTTGCACGCCAGCATGCGTGTGTGTGTACGTGTCAGTGTTGCACGCCTACATGCGTGCGTGTCTTGTGTGCGTGCATGTGTACGTGCGGGGTGAGGCTACACGTCAGTCGACTGACTTTTTCATCTTTGGTCATTATATTTTCCAGCTGTTGGATATGAAATCAAGGGCCTCCAGTTTATCATCAAACTCCACCCCCTTGAGCCGCCAGCCACCACCGGCCGAACCGCCAGCCCCCGCCGCCCGCGGCCGGCCCGCCCTCCCCAAAACCACTCCCCACCGCCGGTCCGCCGCCGCACCGGCCATCCCTCTAGCCCACCCCCCGCCAAGCTTTTTCTCCGAGGATCCCCACCCCACCGCCCAATGAACGCCCCCCAACCGCCGGTGACTGCCAACCAGAGGTCTCACGACTTCGAATACCCACCAACCACTAATTTATTACCATTTCTGTCCTTCATATACGCGCTGACGGGTGGGCCCTATGGTAATGTGCGCTGCTGAATGTGGACCATTTGACTGGTCAATTGATCGTGTTATCAACAAATTACGGAGTTGTATGGTGAGCCAGTGACCGTATGATCACCCTAAAATGTACTCCTATTTTATTAACACAGTACAGACTCAAACTACCATTTCTTTCTTTCATATACGGGCTGACAGGTGGGCCCCACGGTTACGCGCCCCGATGGTGCAACACTAGTTGCGCCGCGTGGAACGTTTGACTGGTCAATTGATTGTGTCATCAACAAAATACAGAGTTGTACGGGTGAGCCAGTGACCGTATAATCATGATATGTATTTGTTTAAGACGGTACAGACACAAGGGCTCATATATACGCGCAAGCACACACCACTATAAGCGCACACACGTGAACCCTACCCCTATGAGCACCTTCGAGAGAGTGGGCCAGCATATATGATCTTGAGATTTTACGAAGTCACCATAGGTGCCTCGTAGTCGAGTGGAACGTCTCCTCCCACTGAACGTACGTCACCGGAAAATACTGAAATTAACACAAGATAAATGCGAGCACCGGGACATTAACCTTGGTGGGCTCGAGAAACCATTGTCCTCTAACCATCCAACCACATGTTGGTTAACACGACAAAATGTATGTGGTGACCGTGATGAGCTTATTCTGAAGTCCAGTGACCATATCGTGCTTTCGCTTCAAATACAATGACCGTAAGTGTCGTCAACAAAATACGGAGCATGCATCAAATGCAAAGTCCGTCAGTGCCATCAACAAAATATGGAGACGTATCGTGAGCTAGATACCGTTGTAATATTGTATATGCTTATTTTCTTAGTGGCCGATTGCGTGTGTGGTGTGGTGGGCATATCATTTCTAGTTGTGGTGGGTCAACATGAAGACTCATGGGTCGGTTCCATCCTGCGCCACATATAGGTTGGACCGAGACGTGTTATACGAAGACCCATGTGGAGGACTCGGCGTACAACATGAAGCTACCCGAGTCGTGGAGGACTCTATCCCCACTGGTGATAAGCCGACTATATATGATTTGTAACCCTAGGCCCTTAGTATGTTATACAAGCTTGGGGGCTAGTTCGTCGATAGTATACACACACGCACAATGCCTGGTATTCACGTGTACTTTGTACACACCCCTATCACTAATATACAGTACCAGGAGTAGGCTCTTTCTTCAACTGCAATTGAATTCTAGCACGTGCATGTGTTTATTTCATATTATCGATCCATAGAGTGAGAGCGGTTTGAAATACAGGCAATGGATGCTTTTGCAATTCATATATAAACATTAATTAGTGCACTCCATGTTGTTAGTGTGAAGCACTTTATACATTTGTCACTTGCATGGATACATTCCAAATTGCTAGCTACGAAATAGAATACATGTCGAATTCAACATAAAGGGGGTTTCGAAGATTCAAATTCATAGGAAGTGCATTCATCTATTTGAACCCGAGATAATGGCATTTGTAAATCAGATGTAAAAGGGGGCATCAATCTTTGTTGTGAGTTTGAACATGCTATATATATTCATACGCATATCTAACTTTTTTTGCAACCAAGGAGATTATATCTGGAACCATGCATGAACTGAGGTAAGTTGCATATTTTTTAATATATACTCATGTACAATGTATATTCAAATGTACCCCCTCCATTCCAAAATAATCGTAGCTTTAGGATTTTCAAGATTAAAGATTAGTGAAGTTTGACAAATCCTGAAAGTTCAATTCAAGAGAACCGAAAATGTTAATGCTTCTGCTCCCAAATATTGAACGAAGTGCCAAATAGGCCTCTGGTCACCCAAAACCGCGCGAGACTAATGTTTTGGTGGTAGGAAATTACTGTCCTGACTCCGGCCCATGTAGCCTATCGGCCCGATGTCCAAAGGTCTAAACCGGGGTAGGTTTGTAACTTCACCAAGACGCCAGAGAAGCATTCATACGCCGTGGGCGCCTACCCATGCGCTCGGCCGAAATCTATCCCGCCCACATTTGGGACACCTGACATGACTGTCCTACCCCCAACCCGTAATATGTCCGAAATTTTAGATGGGGGGAAAGTTTGTAACTTTCCCCAAATTTCAAACAAGCGCGTCTCAAACCGAAACATTGTTCCCCCTTAGTTCCCCGCCTCCCTCTGTTTCTCCATTCATACTCCGTGGGCGTGAAAACGCCCTCTCCACCAGCCGCGAAACCCCAGCCTCCTCCATCCTCCACCCCATAGCGGCCAATCCACCGCTGCCCTCCTCCATCACGCCGGAGCCGGTACCCCGACGTCGTCGTCCAACACAACCGCAACCGCAACGCCCTCAAGGACTTAGCAGCTGAAGCCGAGGCGGAGCTGCCTCCACGATGCCGACGCCGACGTGCGCCGTACCAGAACCACTCCGACCACGCCATCCTGCGCCTCACTGTTGTGGTTCCACTGTCGCAACCGTCCACCGCACCGGAGCTGTTCCCGCTACGCCGTTGTTCGCCGCCTCGGATCTGCTTCCCCGCCGCCGACAGACGGCCACCGCACCACACTCAACAACTTGGCCATGGGTTCGTCCAAGGCTGCACCGTCCTCCACAACTTCTGGTTTCCGGCGAACAACAAGAAGATCATTGGAAAAACAGAAGGAGGACACAACACCGCCAGCAGAAAGAGGTACTCCTCTTCCCTTATTCGTGCAAATCTTATGTCTCTGCTCACACCGTATTCATCCCACGAAAGAAACTAGTTGAGCGCTTCTTACTGCATCTTCTTCGTGATACTAAATGCACAAGGTTTCCTCCCTTTTACTATTTCACCTTTTCTAGAGGTCAGTAGCCCGCCTGGATTTCAATTCAGGGTCAGTCGAACCGCAATTAAAAGAAGTAGCACCCGCTTAGGCGCGCGGAGCACCTAGTCCGCCTGTTCCCTGGGGAAGCGGCGCATCGGTGTCTATCATATGGGTGTGGGGCGCAGGAGCTGCTTGCGCCCGATCTGGAGGTCAGCGGGGCTTGAATGGATGGCCGGGGGGCGGTGCCAAGCATGGCGGTGCGGTGAGGTCGAGGGGAGGGCGCAGGCAGGGGAGGAATACTGGGCCGGTGGTCGCTGGCGTTTCGAGGAAGATCGTCAACACTGACTCGCTGGAGGTAGATGAAGGCGATCTGCCCGTTCTTTGTACATCGGACGGTGCAGAAAAAATGGACTGACCTATTTGCTTTCAGTTGACTGTTATTTTCATAGAATCCTGTAGTAATTTAGTGTGCCATGCATGTTGTAGAGCTATCATATGTCTCCCGTCATTTATTTCTCACCGACCTGCTATCTGCTACCTTTACACTATACTAATTGTGGACACACTTCACCCATACTCACACTATTGTTTTTTTATGCATGGGTATTTCAGACTCTGACGCAGTGTTGATGAATGCAGAAAAGAAAAGACAGAAGTCGCTCTAGTGTAATTCGAAGATAAGCACTAAGCGTTCCAGCGCTCTAATGGGTGCAGTGTCAGTAGTTGGAGACAGTAAAGGTAGCTCTGCAGTTGATGATCTCAATTGCCACACACAACCATCCCAGGTGCTTGCTTTAACTTCACGCTGTCAAATGTGGTTGCATGTTGCATATGGTGTCTAGCTTGTATTGCTTCCAATTTGGTTAAATTGCATCTGCTTACTTTACACATTATACCTTTGATAATGACATGCCTTCCTGTTTTTGATACATACTACATATGTCTATTAACCATGTTCGTACATCAAACTAATGCTCTTTTGTATCCCTCGTCAATCACTTATGATGAGACAGTCACCCGGGTGGGTTTCTGTGAGACGCCATACTCATTTAAAGAGTGCAGTGTCATCCTCCCCACATGATTCTCAAGAAACAACAAGGCTAAATGAAGATAGTCAACGTAGCTCTCTAGTTGATCACCGCAATTCCCCCACACCACCATCGCAGGTGCTTGCTCTTACTTGGCAGTGTGATATGTAGTGTTCGTCTTACAAGAAAGTAGTGTTCGTCAGTATCATGCATCAATGAGTTCTGAAGAGCAAATTTTATTCCTTTTTCTTGTGGGTTTGACTTGACAAGGCAAAATCAAGAAAGAGGAATGAAAAGAGTAAGGAAGGCGATGATGGTGGTCCTCTGCAGCAACGTAAACGGAGCATCTGTACCGATTCTCCTTGTACTGATAGTGCATTACAAGGTCCAAGTCTCCGCTCCCCTACTCCACCATCCAAGGTGCTTGCTCTAACTTGGCAGTGTGATATCTGGTTGCATGTTGCATATGGTGTCTAGCTCGTATTGATCCTAATTAGTGTAAACTGCATCTGCTTAGCTTACACATCATACATGTGAATATGAAACGCTTTCTTTTTTTTGGTACATACTATATCTTATGATAAGGCACCTTTAAGTTGCCACTCTGATATTGGTTGTGTCTTGCATATGATTTCTTGCTTGTATTGCTTCTAACTTGAATTGCATCTGCTTACTTTACACATAATGCCTGTGAATATGACACGTGTTCCTGTTTCTAGAACATACGTGTACATGATGAGCACATCTCCCCTACTCCACCATCACAGGTGCTTGCTCTTACTTGGAACTCTTATACGTGGTTGCGTTTTCCGTATGATGTCTAGTTTGTATTGCTTCTGATTATGTTGAATTGCACCTGCGTAGCTTACAACTTATACCTGCAACGATCACTTACCCATAAGACACATTTAACTTGGGACTGTGATGTAGGTTGCATCTTGCATTGTCTTCTAGCTTGTACTGCTTCTAATTTCTTGAAATGGCACTTACGAAGAGACACTTTTTACCTGATAGAGTGATATTGGTTGCATGTTCATATGGTACCTAGCTTTCATTTCTTCTAATTTTGTTGAAATGCCTTCCGCTTACTGTTTTTTCATACATATTCCATCCTCCTATCGTACGTGTGAATATGAAACGCTGTCTTTTTTTGTATATATTCCATCCTCCTATCCTGCGCTTGCCTTACATCAAAGTAGTCTTCGTCTGTATCATGCATCAACCAGTTATGCAGAGCTAATTTTATTCATCTTCCTGTGATTTTGACTTCATAAGGCAATATCAGAAAATAGGAAGGAAAAGAGTAAGTTAGGGGATGTTGGTGGTCCTCCGCACCGACGCAAACAGAGACTCTCTAGATTTGCCACTGCTACTACTAATGAAGTTGAAGTCCCAAGTCTACATGATGAGTTCATCTCCCGTACTCCACCATCGCAGGTGCTTGCTCTAAGTTGACAGTGTGATAATTGGTTTCATGTTGCATATGTTGTCTAGCCTGTATTTCTTCTATTTTGATTAACTTGCACCTGCTGAGTTTATACGTTATACATGTGCATATGACATGGCTTTCTGTGTCTAGAATACACTACATCTATCTATCATACCATGTTCTTACATCAAAGTACTGTTGTTGTGTATCCCGCATCAGTCACTCATGATTGGACGCTTTTAATATGACAGTTTGATAGTGGTTGCATCTTGCATTGATTTCTACGTTGTACTGCTTCTAATTTTTCGAATTGCCACTTATGACAAGACACTTTTAACTTGGCAGAGTAATATTGGTTGCATCTTTCATATGGTGTCTAGCTTGCATTACTTATATTTTCTTGAAAATCCTTCTGCTTAGTTTGCACATCGTAGTTGTGAATATGTCATGCCGTCCTGTTTTTCTTACATATTCCATCCTCATACGGTTGTCTTACATCAAAGTATTGCTTGTCTGTATCATGCATCAATGAGTTCTGAAGAGTGATTTTATTCTTTTGTGTTGTGGGTACAGCTTGACATGGCAAAGTCAAAAAAGAGCAAGGAAAATAATATAGTAGGGAGTGTTGTTACTCGTCGGGTGAAACGGAAAAGGTTCTGCCATCGAGATTCTGCCGGTACTTATAGTGCAGTAGAAGGTCCAAGTCCACCGGCTAAATCTACAAACACAGTATCACCTGCTCCACCAGCTGCAGCATCCGCTTCAACTGTACCAGCATCACAACTAGTTACTCGTTCGTTTGCTCCGGAACTGGCCAGTTCCCAAGCTGCCTTCACACCTAACACTACTTCTGAAGCACTACTGACACAACAGGACTTGGCAAGATCAGATGAACCTCATGAGCATCAACACCAAGATGGTACCTGACCGAGTCAAGTTGCAGTTGCATGCTCCTTTATATGTACTCTCACAGTTTGATGTACACTAACACTTTCCATATTCGTTGTTGAACAAGCACCACGGCGCAAGCGGAAACAGACATCAGGGATAATGCTTGAAAGATTAACAAAATCTAAAGGAGGAAGAATGGAGATCCATTTTGAGGCGGGTTTAAAAAGGCCACGTGATGCTACAGAGTCAACCAAGTTAGTATCAGAGGCAGCCGTTGTCGTTAGGTGTCATGCACGTATCCTCCCAACGTGGATCCAGTACATGAATGATAAAGACAATACCCAGTTTAACACCTTCCTTGACCATTTATCCGTAAGTAATGTTATTCATCGCAATTAGTAATATTGTCTTGCTCTGTCCCATACTTTCTAGCTTCCTCCTAATAAGACTCACATTCTTTTTTCAACAAATGAGGTTCAAGTTGGATCTGAAAGATGATGCAACTAGACAAGCATGCACTCATGTTTTTCAGTCTGCTCTGCGATAGTATCGGTACCACCTTAGAAAATCTCACTTTGAAGGCAAGGCTAACAATGAAATCGTCCAAACATCTCCAGTGGAATATATTACAGATGAATACTAGACAGCCCTCGTTAAACACTGGTCTGATCCAAAGTATCAGGTAGGCTATATGTATTTGATCAGACCACATATTGAACTTGTATTTATGTATGTGCCTTACAAGTGTATCTTCTTCTAGGCTAACTGTTTGAAGAACAAAACCAACCGTTCTAAAGTGAAATTCCAACAGACCACAGGATCTCGTAGCTATATTGCACACTGCGAGGCTCTTGTAAATAGCTGCTACTTCCTTCTTTTTTGTGTGCCATATTATCGTATCTATATTGACTTGTTCCAAATATAGAGGAAATCCCGTGCGGACCAAAAAGAACCTGAGCCGAATGCAGTGCAAATCTTCAAGGATTGCCACACCAGCAAGATGAAGGGCATGCGCACACCAGTTCAAGCCGCTGTTGTAAGTCCTTACTCCTCCTGCCTTGAACTGATTAGTATTGTGATGTTTTCATTTAACTACTTGGTTTGCAGCCAATGTCAGTTACTCTGTTCACTTTTATTCACAGTTGTCTTAACGTATCATTTCACCTTACATGGTTTAAAAGAGATGAAGGATATTCTTTTGGTCTTGATCTGTAATCTAGTTGTTATGTTCACGTGCGCACACAATGATAAAATAGCCTATTTGTTTTATATCTGTTTGCCCATGATATGAATGATGTCATACTATGTTCATCCTACTTTAAATTGTGTCTCTTTATCCTTAGATGTCAATGAATGTGAGGAAATAGACAATACAGTAGGCATGCTACATGGACATATGTTCCGAAAGTGATTTTATTATGTAGTTGGCACTACAATACATGCTAATGTATTACAGTAGTTCACCAAAATAAGTTATGTATAAACGTTTAACCTACTTTGTTTGTTTTTGTCTCATTAGTAACTTATCTGGTACACTAATCTACAAGTTCAAACTTTCAGGAAGCTATGGAACAAATGATTGAACAGCCACAACCACTTGAAGGTGACGAGGCTACTACAGGCACAATGTCACCTCTTGCTGCAGTGCGTCAGTATCTCTCCACTAACAGTGCAAAAAGCACCTTCATGCGTAATTCTGGGTTGGTTGTCAAGGTAACCTCGTCCAAATCGCCTACTGAACAAAATCTTCCTGCTAGATAGAGTGATATATCTATGCTCCAGACACAAGTCCAATCCCTAATGGACGTTGTTTTGGAAACAAGAATAGTGGTTGAGAAATGTCGTCAAGATATGAATGGTTTTGAAACCAGACTATCATACATTCGCTTCGTTGTTCAAAAGCAATGGCGGAAAAAAGGTGGAGATTGTGCTGCTCCATCAGATTCTACAGCCTGAAACATTAGCACTCAGGTCAAATGATTTGTGCTTCTATACATCTGATGGTGCTTTTATCTGGAAGGACTGTAAGCTTTATGCCAACAGGCCTTTTGTTGTATGGTTGAAATTTATTTTGTTGTGATACAACATTTATGATGTTGCCTCAGGCTGCAGTAATTACGACGCTATTTTTGTATAGTGTACGTTTATCTTAGTAATGTATTCGGCCGAAAGCTTCGTAGGAGCCCAACATGCCAACATTCGTCGGGCCCATTCCAATTGGGCTAAAACCGATTACGGGCCGAAATTGGCATGTAGCCCACTAAAAATATCTGGGCCTAAATCAGCATAAGCTTTCATATTTTTTTGGTAGGCATGTGCCCATAGTGGGCCTTTAACAGGCCTAAACATAATTTGGGCCCTCGGTAAAAATAGGCCGTTTACAGGTGTAAATATCTCGAGCCCATAAAATACATGGGCCTTTAATAGACCGAAAGTGAGATTGGGCCCTGATTGTGCCAAATAACCCATTGGACTTTAAGAGGCCAAAATTCGGACGGGCCGTAAATGTGCCGACCTAATACACGGGCCTTAAACAGGACGGAACTTTGGTCGGGCTAGATTATCGTCATTTTTATATGGGTCGTTAATGGGCCCGATATGACGTTGGGCCACATATGGCCCATGGTTTACGTCCGGTGTTAACAAGCCGAAAATGACAACATGCCGAAAGTGGCCCAAAGCTATAGTGGGCCTCTAACAGGCCGAATGTCAGACATGGCCGAATATGACCCAAATCCTTCACGGTCGTTTATGGGCCGATTTGATGGCCTGTAAATGGGCCCAAATGAAGCCGGACCTTTAACAGGCCGGAAATACACCGGGTCGTAATTCGGCCCAATTACTTAGCGGACTGTTAACGGGCCAGAAGTGACCATGGGCCGCGTTGATGACAAGTTTAGGACAGGCCATTGACGGGCCGATTTGACAGAGAATGTTGGGCCTTTAGCTGGGCCAGCCCATTATGGTCGGCAGAATCTTGTGGGCCTTTAGCTGGGCCGGCCAATTGTGGTCCGCAAAATCTTGTGGGCCTTTAGCTGGGCCGGCCCATTATGGTCTGCAAAATCGTGTGGGCCTTTAGCTGGGCCGGCCCATTATGGTCCGCTAAATTTTGTGGGCCTTTAGCTGGGCCGGCCCATTATGGTCCGCTAAATCTTATGGGCCTTCGGTTGGGCCGGCCCATTTAATCTTTGTGGGCCACTTTTGGGCCGGTCCACGTGTCAACATATCATAGGCCCATCTCGACCGTTGGATGAGTGACACCTGTGCCAACGCGGAGCTGACGTGTGGATCCGTCAGCCAATGAGAATTTTACACGTGGAAAATCGGCATTGGTCGTGGCTGTTAACGGGTTATCGGATCCAAAATCTGACCCGATAGCTTAACGGTGTTCCGTTATGGTGGATGCCACGTGTCGGTCACCCTTGACGAAAGCACTTCAGTGACGCGTGATTTATCGTCATGGAAGTGGACACTTCCGTGATGATAATTTTGGCAATGTCATGGAACACTTCTACGACAGCACAGGTATGACTATCTTGATTCTGTCATAAATTTGTCATGGATGTACATGCATGACAGAAAACGCGACCTACTGTGACAAACACGTATCATCACGGAAGTGTATTTTTTTGTAGTGACCACGGCCTGAATACGACTAGAAACCCATCCATGGGCCAGGATTCAGGCCCGTAGAAGGCCCAGTAGGCCCATCAGGCATAGCAATCACAATTAGGCATGTAAGTCTGCAATGGAGAGGAGCTCGAGAGGGGTGCGGCAGTGGGGCTTATAAACCAATGCGCGCCCCTCTCAACTAGCAAGGTGGGACTAAACTCCCACCACCACCCCTCTGTGCGTGGCACCAACCGGGACTAAAGGGGGGGACCCTTTAGTCCCGGTTGGTGCCACCAACCGGGACCAAAGGCCGCCGCTTCCCGCCCTTTGGGCTGCTGAAAAGGGACCTTTGGTCCCGGTTGGTGGCATCTGTTGGGGATCGTAGCAGAAATTTAAATTTTTCTACACATCACCAAGATCAATCTATGGAGCAATCTAGCAACGAGGGGAAGGAGAGTGCATCTACATACCCGTGTAGATCGCTAAGCGGAAGCATTGCAAGAACGCGGATGAAGGAGTCGTACTCGCAGCGATTCAGATCGCGGTTGATTCCGATCTAGCGCCGAACGGACGGCGCCTCCGTGTTCAACACACGTACAGCCCGGGGACGTCTCCTCCTTCTTGATCCAGCAAGGGGAGAGGAGAAGTTGAGGGAGAACTCCAGCAGCACGACGGCATGGTGGCAATGGAGCTCGTGGTTCTCCAGCAGGGCTTCGCCAAGCACTATGGAGGAGGATGAGGTGTTGGAGGAGGAAGAGGGCTGCGCCAGGGGAAGGGTGCGGCTGCCCTCTCCCTCCCTCACTATATATAGGGGGAAGGGAGGAGGGGGAGGCGCCCTAGGGTTCCCTAGGGGAGGGGCGGCGGCCACAGGGGAAACCCTAGATGGGTTTGGGCGCCCCCACCCCCTAGGAAACTTGCCTCCCAAGCCGGGAGGGGCGGCTGCCCTAGGGGTGGCGTCCCCACCTCTCCTGGTTACGTGAGATGGGGTGGGAGGGGCGCTCAGCCCCTTAGTGGGCTGATGTGCCCTCTCCCCTTGGCCCATAAGGCCCCCCAACGCTTGTCGGGGCCTCCGAAACCCCTTTCGGACACGCTGGTCATCACTTGGTACCCCCGGAATAATTCCGGACTCCAATACCCTTCGTCCAATATACCGATCTTCACCTATGGACCATTCCGGAGCTCCTCGTCATGTCCGGGATTTCATCCGGGACTCCTAACAACCTTCGGTAACCACATACTATTTCCCATAACAACTCTAGTGTCACCGAACCTTAAGTGTGTAGACCCTACGGGTTCGGGAACCATGCAGACATGACCGAGACAACTTTCCGGCCAATAACCAACAGCGGGATCTGGATACCCATGTTGGCTCCCACATGTTCCACGATGATCTCATCGGATGAACCACGATGTCGAGGATTCAATCAATCCCGTATACAATTCCCTTTGTCCAGCGGTATTGTACTTGCCCGAGATTCGATCGTCGGTATCCGATACCTTGTTCAATCTCGTTACCGGCAAGTCTCTTTACTCGTTCGATAACACATCATCCCGTGATCAACTCCTTGGTCACATTGTGCACATTATGATGATGTCCTACCGAGTGGGGCCAGAGATACCTCTCCGTTTACACGGAGTAACAAATTCCAGTCTCGATTCGTGCCAACCCAACAGACACTTTCGGAGATACCTGTAGTGTACCTTTATAGCCACCCAGTTACGTTGTGACGTTTGGCACACCCAAAGCACTCCTACGGTATCCGGGAGTTGCACAATCTCATGGTCTAAGGAAATGATACTTGACATTAGAAAAGCTTTAGCAAACGAACTACACGATCTTGTGCTAGGCTTAGGATTGGGTCTTGTCCATCACATCATTCTCCTAATGATGTGATCCTGTTAACAACGACATCCAATGTCCCATGGTCAGGAAACCGTAACCATCTATTGATCAACGAGCTAGTCAACTAGAGGCTTACTAGGGACATGGTGTTGTCTATGTATCCACACATGTATCTGAGTTTCCTATCAATACAATTCTAGCATGGATAAATGATTATCATGAACAAGAAAAATATAATAATACTATTTATTATTGCCTCTAGGGCATATTTCCAACAGTCTCCCATTGTGCACTAGAGTCAATAATCTCAGTTCACATCGCATGTGATTAACACTCACAGTGTCACATCGCCATGTGACCAACATCCAAGAGTCTACTAGACTCAATGATCTAGTTCACACCACTATGTGATAAACACTCAAAGAGTTCTGGGTTTGATCATGTTATGCTTGTGAGAGAGGTTGTAGTCAACAGGTCTTGCCATATTCAGATCCCTATGTATTTCGCAAAACTTTATATCGTAGATGCTGCTACCACGTTCCACTTGGAGCTATTCCAAATTGTTGCTCCACTATACGTATCCGGTATCTCTACTCAGAGCTATCCGGATAGGTGTTAATCTTGCATCAACGTAACTCTTTACGTCGAACTCTTTATCACCTCCATAACCGAGAAACATTTCCTTATTCTTCTAAGGGTAATTTTGACCGCTATCTGGTGATCTACTCCTAGATCACCTTTGTATCCTCTTGCCAGACATGTGGCAAGGCACACATCTGGTGCGGTACTCAGCATGGCATACCGTATAGAGCCTATGACAAAAGCATAGGGGACGACCTTCGTCCTTCCTCTTTCTTCTGCCGTGGTCAATCTTTGAGTCTTACTCAACTTCACACCTTACAACTCAGGCAAGAACCCCTTCTTTGACTGATCTATTTTGAACTCCTTCAAAAACATGTCAAGGTGTGGCGTTCTTTGAAAGTATCATCAGGCGTCTTGATCTATTTCTATAGATCCTGATGCCCAATATGTAAGCAGCTTTATCCAGGTCTTCCTTTGAAAAATCACTCTTCAAACAACCGTTTATGCTTTCCAGAAATTCTACATATTTCGAATCAACAATATGTCATCCACATATACTTATCAGAAATGTTGTAGTGCTCCCACTCACTTTCTTGTAAATACAAGTTTCTAGCAAAACATTGTATAAACCTAAAAGCTTTGATCACTCCATCAAAACATATATTCTGACTCTGAGATGCTTGCTCTAGTCCATAGAAGGATCGCTGAGCCAGCATACCTTTTAGCATCCTTAGGATCGACAAAACTTTGATTGTATCACATACAACTCTTTCTTACGAAAACTGGTAAGAAAACTTGTTTTTGACATCCATCTTTCAGATTTCATAATCGAAAAAATACAGCTAATGCTAACATGATTCCGACGGACTTAAGCATCGCTACGGGTGAGAAATTCTCATCGTAGTCAACTCCTTGAACTTGTGAAAAGACTCTTTCCCACAAGTCGAGCTTCATAGACGGTAACATTACCGCCCACGTCCGTCTTCTTCTTAAAGATCCATTTATCTCTATGGCTTGCCGATCAACGGGCAAGTCCACCAAAGTCCATACTTTGTTCTAATATATGGATCCTATCTCGGATTTCATGGCTTCTAACCATTTGCCGGAATACGGGCCCACCATCGCTTCTCCATAGCTCGTAGGTTCATTGTTGTCTAACAACATGATGTCTAAGACAGGATTACTGTACCACTTAGGAGTAGTACATATCCTTGTCGACCTATGAGGTTCGATAGCAACTTGATCCGAAGCTTCATGATCACTATCATTAACTTCCTATTCAACAGACGTAGGCGCCACAGAAAACATCTTTATGTGTTGCAACACTCTCTGGTTGAAGTAAAGGTTCGACAACCTCATCAAGTTCTATCTTCCTCCCACTCAATTCTTTCGAGAGAAACTCCTTCTCGAGAAAGGACCCATTCTTAGCGACAAACAATTTGCCCTCGGATCTGAGATAGAAGGTATACCCAACTATCACCTTTGGGTATCCTATGAAGATGTGTTTGTCCGCTTTGGGTTCGAGCTTCTCCGGCTGAAGCCTTAAGCATCGCAGCGCCAAACATTAAGAAACAACAACTTTGGTTTCTTTCCAAACCAATGTTCATACGGCGTCGTCTCAACGGACTTATATGGTGTCCTATCTAAAGTGAATGCAGCTGTCTCTAATGCATAGCCTCAAAATAATAGCGGTAGATCGGTAAGAGACATCATAGATCGCACCGTATCTCATAAGGTTCGATTACGACGTTCGGACACACCATTACCCTGTGGTGTTCCAGGTGGCTTCAACTGTGAAACAATTCCACAATGTCTTAAGTGTTTGCCAAACTCATAACTCAGAAATTCTCATTGATCAGATCGTAGGAATTTGATCTTCTTGTTATGATGATTCTTAACTTCACTCTGAAATCGCTTGAACTTTTCAAACATTTCAGACTTGTGCTTCATTAAGTAAATATACCTATATCTACTCAAATTGTCAGTGAAGATGAGAAAATAGCAATATCCACCGCACGCTTCAATTCTCATTGGATCGCACGCATCAACATGTATGATTTCCAACAAGTCAATTGCCCGTTTCATTGTACCTGAAAACGGGGTCTTAATCATCCTGCCCATAAGGCATGGCTCGCATGTGTCAAGCGATTCAAAATCAAGTGACTCCAAACATCCATCGACATGGAGTTTCTTCATGCATCTTACGCCAATATGACCTAAGCGGTAGTGCCACAAGAAAGTGGTACTATCTACATCTTTTGGCGTGAACATGTGTATTACTACGACCGAGATTCACGGAACCATTCACATAGGGTGCATGACCATGGAAGGTATTATTCATGTAAACAGAATAACCATTATTCTCTAACTTAAATGAATAACTGTATTGCAATGAACATGATCTAATCATATTCATGCTCAACGTAGACACCTGATAACATTTATCTAGGTTCAATACTAATCCCGAAGGCAGATGGAGCATGCGATGGTGATCTCATCAACTTTGGAAACACTTCCAACACACATCGTCACCTCGCCCTTAGCCAGTCTCCGTTTAGTCCGTAGCTTTTGCTTCTAGTCACCAATAATAGCAACTGAACCGGTATCCAATACCCAGGTACTACCAGGAGTACTAGTGAGGTACACATTAATAACACGTATATACTTTGTTGAAGTTGCCAGCCTTCTTTTCTACCATGCATTTGGGGTAATTCCGCTACCAGTGATCGTTCCCCTTACAATAGAAGCACTTAGTCTCGGGTTTGGGTTCAACCTTGGGTTCCTTCACTGGAGCGGCAACTGGTTTGCCATCCATGAAGTTTCCCTTCTAGCCCTTGCCCTTCTTGAAACCAGTGGTCTTGTTAAACCGTCAACACTTGATGCTCCTTCTTGATTTCTACCTTTTGCGGTCTTAAGCACCGCGAACAGCTCCGGGATCAACTCCATCCCTTTCATGTCATAGTTCATCACGAAGATCTAGTAGCTTAGTGATAGTGGCTAGAGAACTCTATCAATCACTATCTTATCTGGAAGTTTAACTCCCACTTGATTTAAGTGATTGTAGCACCCAGACATTCTGAGCACATGCTCACTAGCTGAGCTATTCTCCTCCATCTTGTTGGCTAAAGAACTTGTCAGAGGTCTCACACCTCTCAACACGGGCATGAGCCTGAAATCCCAATTTCAGCTCTTGTAACATCTCATATGTTCTATGGCGTTCAAAACGTCATTGGAATCCCGATTCTAAGCCGTAAAGTATGGTGCACTAAACTATCAAGTAGTCATCAGAATGTGTCTGTCAGGTGTTCACAACATCCACAGACGACGTTGTAGGGGTTTGCACATCGAGCGGTGCATCAAAGACGTAAGCCTTCTGTGTAGCAGTGAGGACACTCCT
The DNA here is from genome assembly GCF_003073215.2 of Triticum urartu. Taxonomy (NCBI): domain Eukaryota; kingdom Viridiplantae; phylum Streptophyta; class Magnoliopsida; order Poales; family Poaceae; genus Triticum; species Triticum urartu. Next base: position 539,902,488 of record NC_053026.1, on the reverse strand, counting down.
CGGACTACGGACCTAGTCCGCATCATTGCTTACAATATCTTTCAACTTAATCTTTCTCTAGGAACATATTGAAACAGGGAACTACAACGTGAGCTATTTATCTACAACATATTTGCAAAGACAATTTAGACTATGTTCATGATAATTGAGTTCATCTAATCAAATTATTTAATAAACTCCCACTTAGATAGACATCCCTCTAGTCATCTAAGTGAAACATGATCCGAATCGACTAGGCCGTGTCCGATCATCACGTGAGACGGACTAGTCATCAACGGTGAACATCTCATGTTGATCGTATCTTCTATACGACTCATGTTCGACCTTTCGGTCTTCCGTGTTCTGAGGCCATGTCTGTACATGCTAGGCTCGTCAAGTCAGCCTAAATGTTTCGCATGTGTCCCGAGGCCATGTCTGTACATGCTAGGCTCATCAACACCCATTGTATTCGAACGTTAGAATCTATCACACCCGATCATCACGTGGTGCTTCAAAACAATGAACCTTCACAATGGTGCACAGTTAGGGGGGACACTTTTCTTGAAATTTTAGTGAGGGATCATCTTATTTAAGCTACCGTCGTTCTAAGCAAATAAGATGTAAAACATGATAAACATCACATGCAATCAAATAGTGACATGATATGGCCAATATCGTTTTGCTCCTTTTGATCTCCATCTTCGGGGCTCCATGATCATCGTTGTCACCGGCATGACACCATGATCTCCATCATCATGATCTCCATCATCGTGTCTTCTCGAAGTTGTCTCGTCATCTATTACTTCTACTACTATGGCTAACGCTTTAGCAATAAAGTAAAGTAATTACATGACGTTTATGTTGACACCCAGGTCATAAATAAATTAAGACAACTCCTATGGCTCCTGCCGGTTGTCATACTCATCGACATGCAAGTCGTGATTCCTATTACAAGAACATGATCAATCTCATACATCACATATATCATTCATCACATCCTTTTGGCCATATCACATCACACGGCATATGCTGCAAAAACAAGTTAGACGTCCTCTAATTGTTGTTGCAAGTTTTTACGTGGCTGCTATAGGTTTCTAGCAAGAACGTTTCTTACCTACGCGAAAACCACAACGTGATATGCCAATTTCTATTTACCCTTCATAAGGACCCTTCTCATCGAATCCGATCTGACTAAAGTGGGAGAGACAGACACCCGCTAGCCACCTTATGCAACTAGTGCATGTCAGTCGGTGGAACCAGTCTCACGTAAGCGTACGTGTAAGGTCGGTCCGGGCGCTTCATCCCACGATGCCGCCGAATCAAGAAGACTAGTAACGGCAAGTAAATTGACAATATCGACGCCCACAACTGCTTTGTGTTCTACTCGTGCATAGAAACTACGCATAGACCTAGCTCATGATGCCACTGTTGGGGATCGTAGCAGAAATTTAAAATTTTCTACGCATCACCAAGATCAATCTATGGAGTAATCTAGCAACGAGGGGAAGGAGAGTGCATCTACATACCCTTGTAGATCGCTAAACGGAAGCGTTGCAAGAACGCGGCTGAAGGAGTCGTACTCGCAGCGATTCAGATCACGGTTGATTCCGATCTAAGCGCTGGAACGGACGGCGCCTCCGCGTTCAACACACGTACAGCCCGGGGACGTCTCCTCCTTCTTGATCCAGCAAGGGGAGAGGAGAAGTTGAGGGAGAACTCCAGCAGCACGACGGCGTGGTGGCATGGAGCTCGTGGTTCTCCAGCAGGGCTTCGCCAAGCACTGAGGATGAGGTGTTGGAGGAGGAAAAGGGCTGTGCCAGGGGAAGGGTGCGGCTGCCCTCTCTCTCCCTCACTATATATAGGGGGAAGGGAGGAGGGGGAGGTGCCCTAGGGTTCCCTAGGGGAGGGGCGACGGCCACAGGGGAAACCCCAGATGGGTTTGGGCGCCCCCACCCCCTAGGAAACTTGCCCCCCAAGCCGGGAGGGGCGGCTGACCTAGCGGTGGCGCCCCACCTCTCCTGGTTACGTGAGATGGGGTGGGAGGGGCGCTCAGCCCCTTAGTGGGCTGATGTGCCCTCTCCCCTTGGCCCATAAGGCCCCCCAACGCTTGTCGGGGCCTCCGAAACCCCTTTCGGACACGCTGGTCATCACCTGGTACCCCCGGAACAATTCCGGACTCCAATACCCTTCGTCCAATATACCGATCTTCACCTCCAGACCATTCCGGAGCTCCTCGTCATGTCCGGGATCTCATCCGGGACTCCGAACAACCTTCGGTAACCACATACTATTTCCCATAACAACTCTAGCGTCACTGAACCTTAAGTGTGTAGACCCTACGGGTTCGGGAACCATGCAGACATGACCGAGACAACTTTCTGGCCAATAACCAACAGAGGGATCTGGATACCCATGTTGGCTCCCACATGTTCCATGATGATCTCATCGGATGAACCACGATGTCGAGGATTCAATCAATCCCGTATACAATTCCCTTTGTCCTGCGGTATTGTACTTGCCCGAGATTCGATCGTCGGTATCCGATACCTTGTTCAATCTCGTTACCAGCAAGTCTCTTTACTCGCTCGATAACACATCATCCCGTGATCAACTCCTTGGTCACATTGTGCACATTATGATGATGTCCTACCGAGTGGGCCCAGAGATACCTCTCCGTTTACACGGAGTGACAAATCCCAGTCTCGATTCGTGCCAACCCAACAGACACTTTCGGAGATACCTGTAGTGTACCTTTATAGCCACCCAGTTACGTTGTGATGTTTGGCAAACCCAAAGCACTCCTACGGTATCCGGGAGTTGCACAATCTCATGGTCTAAGGAAATGATACTTGACATTAGAAAAGCTTTAGCAAACGAACTACACGATCTTGTGCTAGGCTTAGGATTGGGTCTTGTCCATCACATCATTCTCCTAATGATGTGATCCCGTTATCAACGACATCCAATGTCCATGGTCAGGAAACCATAACCATCTATTGATCAACGAGCTAGTCAACTAGAGCCTTACTAGGGACATGGTGTTGTCTATGTATCCACACATGTATCTGAGTTTCCTATCAATACAATTCTAGCATGGATAATAAACGATTATCATGAACAAGGAAATATAATAATAACCAATTTATTATTGCCTCTAGGGCATATTTCCAACAGCATCAACCGGGACTAAATGGGGCATTGGTCCCGGCTGGTGCCACGAATCGGACCAATGCCCTGGGTATATAAGAAAAACACTTAGCAGTTTCGACCAAATCCATCACTTCTTCCCCCGACGCCCCTGCTCCTCCTCGCCGTCGCCGCCCGACGCCTGCTCCACCTTGTTGTCGTCGTCGCCGTCGCCCGCGCCCCTGCCCCGGCCCGCCCCCGCCTTTTTTTGTGAGGAAACCTTTTTATGTTCATAAAATTAGCATTTTTTTGTTCATATATAATGTGGATGTATATGTATGTGTATGTATGTATGTATGGATGTGTAGTTATATTATTTTAGTTTATGTTTAATTTAGTTTTAAGATTAGGAAAATTTGAGATGTGTAGTTATATTTATTTAGATGTATAGTTAATTTAGATGTTGTAATTTGTTCATAAAAATTGTGCACTTTTGTATAGAAACTTTATTTTTTTCATATGTACGAAAATGTAGAATGAAAACTAAAACAAACATATAAGAAAAAAACAAAGGAAAAAATGAAGAAGGAAAAGAAAACCGCCCGGCCTAGCCACCACCGCATTTTCATAAAGTGTGTCCACCGAGTCCACGTCGCACCGATCGAGCACCCGCGGTGAAGCAAGTCTTTTTTTTAAGGTAGTTCTTTTTTAAAGTGAGGGGGGACGTCGGGAGCACCCCCCAGCCCTCTCGCTCGACCAAAACTCTCGAGGACACCCAAACCTTAGAAAAAACGATGTTGGTCTCCTACCCCCTCCCGCCGCGCCCCTACCCGATCGACAACTATGAGCGCATTACTGCAAAGGTATATATCGAAGCGGAGCGGTCGGAAAATACTATCGGTGATCGAAGGTTAGCAGAACGACGAATTGGGAAAAAAATTGCCCAGCTCGGCGAACAAGCGGACCAATCGTGCCCCCCGCCCAAGGTGTCTAGCGATATCGTCGCTAATGATCCGAGGATGGTGCTCGGTTATAGAAATCTTGAAGATTACCTGTCCAACGATGTACATTATGATTTCTTGGAGGTGGAAGAACACCAATACCATTACGGGAAGCCTCTTGTCAAAGATGAAAAATCTCTAACAACGATGATGCGAAGATTCCATGATTGGTACATGAAAACCTGCAGAGAGTCTGGGGGACGAATACTTTGTATCTGAGTGTTAAAGAGGAGCACGACCTCGTTGGGATTGATTTGTAGATTGTTCCATTTGAGGAGTTCTTCCAGTGGTTCAATCAAAAGGCCCTCGATAAATTAACGGTCACTTGCTACTGTCTATAAGTACTACTTCTGTCATTAAGTCTATATATAGCTCAGCTCTTTCATTGCATGTATATATGATTATCCTCACTATATTATGCAGATTGAAGATCGTTGGGTGCGGAAAAGCAGAAATGTATGATATTGGGTTCATTAACACAAATCTCATAGATGAATTTCAGGTTAAAAAGAACGCCGATGATGCTGAGGCCAACTTGCTCAAATCATTGATAATAAATCAAAATAAAGATAAAATACTCTTTCCTTACAACTTCAAGTGAGTGTTACTGTCTTGTGCATATTCGGTTTCCCTTATTACTCGAGCGAGGTTATAGTAATGTAACTGATGAGTTACGCATGCGTGCGCAGCTTCCACTATATTCTCCTGGAGATTAAGCTTGAGCAGGGACTAGTAACTGTCTTAGACTCGAGACGAAAAGATCCCGAGACCTATGCGGACATGACTAAAATTCTCAATGAGTAAGTTCAATCGATCATTATCGCACCATATCGGCAACTTTTTGTTCATTTCCTGATATCTCAAATAATAATTATTTTCTTTGTCTTGCAGGGTTTGGAAAAAGCTCACCGAAGAAACTCCGGGACTGCCGAAGGAGCTGCGATATACATACCCGAAAGTAAGTGCTACTAGCTAGCTAGTTCCGCGCATCTCCCATTGATTCTAGCTACTTTCATCAATGCCATTTATAATGCTTCATTATCAGTTTGATTGATCTCTATTTCTCGTAAAGTGCTTGTGGCAGGAATAAGGGAATGATTACTGTGGATACTACGTGTGCGAGTTCATCTACAACGCGACTTGCAAAGATAAACGGGGCTACTCTAAAAGACAATTTGATGTGTGTAAGCAATAATATTCACAATTTCATTTTTATTACACCATCATTTCTGTTGAGTTTCATTCATATATATGTATTAACCTCCTTCTTCAAATTAGACGTGGGAGATGCGGAATGAATCCTACCGGAAGATCGCATGAAAGAAATTCAAGAGGAATTAGCGGGATTCTTTCTTGACCACGTCATCAATAAAGCCGGAGAATATCATGTGGACCCTGAGTTCATATATAATTAGAGAATTATATTGTAAGAGATCTTATATTGTATATATGTAGCCAGTAGCGTCGGATAGATATAAAAAAACTTGTTGTTCAACCAATCTCTCGAAGAAGGAGAGGTCGATCACTTCTCTCGGTATGCATGAAGAACTTCTGTACTTAATGGTTTCCTTCATTTTCTTACTAGCTAGCGTGTCGAGGGCCTCTCTATATGTATAGTACGTAGCGTCGACCAAGCACGGAGATAAGAGAGGACACTTCTCTCTATTAATTAATTAGCTACCTAACACAATATATGAAACACCTTAATTAACCATACAAAACCCCCAAATCCACCCCCCCCTCATTTCAGAAAAAAACCTAGCCCCTGAATAGCTGACGCGTGGATGCCTATTGTTCCCGGTTGGTGCCACCAACCGGGACTAAAGGGCCTCCTGCTTGGGCTCGCAGTACCGACCACGTGGAGGCCCATCTGTCCCGGTTAGTATAAGAACCGGGACTAAAGGCCTAGGGCATTAGTAACGATCCTTTAGTCCTGGTTCCCCAACCGGGACAGATGGGCCTTATGAACCAGGACAAATGGCTCTTTTTCTACTAGTGATCCAACATGAGTATGATCATAAGGCTAGTCATAGTGGGGAGTAACATACATTAGTGTCATGCATATGACACTAGTCTATGTTACTACCTTGGGAAGTAACATAGAAGTAGTGTCATAGTTGGTTGTCCTTATTAGCTTGTAGATTCATCATGCCTTGGGAAGTGCTATATGATGGTAACATGTTATGTTACTTCAAACACCTTTCTCCTCATTAATTACATGCCACATAGACAAACTTTTTGAGATGCGTTATGTTACTCCCTTCGTAAACTAATATAAGACCGTTTAGATCACTGATCTAAACGCTCTTATATTAGTTTACAGAGGAAGCACTAGCTAAGTTACTCCCACTATAACCAGCCTAAGAGCATCATGCAAGTGTATCTTGGTCTACTACATTACATTCAGAGAGTCAGATGCCGATTTTCTAGTTTATGGAAGAGGTTTGGCAAGGTTAGTAACTAAAGTTGATCTAGAGAGACAATTTTGAAGGTTTTACATCCAACTTTTATTTTCTATTCGAAACATTTGTACTACTAGTTTGTGCGTACTATGGCTCTCTGGTTACTTAATCACTAGTAGCATGTGATCGTTTGCTGAGGCTGGTTGTAATGGGGAGTATCATATACTAGTATCATGCATATGATACTAGTCTATGATACTACGTCCCTAATGCATAGTATCATATGTTGGTATCATAGAGGACTACATTTATTGCCATGCATGACACAGAGTAGCACATCATTTAATATGATACGGTATCATGAGGGCATGTACAATGGTGCTAGCTTAGGAGTGCCACGTACGATAGATAATGAGGTGAAGGAGAGAGAACTCATAAGAAAAGGTTTGTCTTCTCTTATTTAAGAGAAAACAAGAGGTGATCTCTTAGCACAATATGTCTCACCACATTTTTAGGAATTGCTAGTTATTGAAGATAAGACTAAGAGATGATTCATTGTAGACAAAAAAATTTGTCATCACTAAATCACATGCAAGACTTAAGATAAGACTATCTTATCAATCATTGTACATGCCCTGATATGATACTCAAGCCTCTCTTTCTTCATTTAATTTATGCCACCTCATTAAAATTGCTTAGTTGGCATGCATGATACTACCTATGATACTCCCGTTACGAGCAGCCTGAAAAAGTTGTGATAGAAAAGAGAAGTGGTGTTGACGCGGCATTGTAGCATGGAAAAGGGGGCATTCGTCCTGCCCTCGTTACGTCTGACCAGGTGTCAAGTAGAGAGTTCGCTCGGTGAATTTGCATGGCCACATCACATTTTCAAACACGCACCCCCACACGTCAGTGTCTCACAAGTGGAAAGAACCAAAGAACACGCGCTCGCTGTGTGCACGTCCACGAGTTCCCTGTCACGTCAAGGGCCTACCAACAATAACTTAGCTACTGGCGGGAATCCCACGACGCCGGCGACGGCATCGTCGACGCCGTCCTCACCGTCGCGGTCACCGACGAGGCAGTGGTCGCCGACGACAGCCGCGGCGACGCCACCTGCTTGATGACCACGTTCGGGAGTGGGCTGCGCATCCGCCGCTCCTGCTCCTTCACCAGCTCCGCCGCCAGGGCGTCGACCTTCTCCGCGTTCGTCCGGTCCGACAGCCTCCGCCCGCGGAAGAGCACGGACTCCACGTTCCGCTGCGAGAGCATTGCTCCGGCCTCCGCGCCTGCCGTCTGCGTGTGCGGCGAATTGAGTGCGTTGCTGGCCTGTAGGCGGACGTAGTTGCTGTCGCTCGCGTGCCCGAACGCCATGGCGACGGCCTCGTCGACCATGTCCGCGACTCCCTGGGCGGTGACGCGCGCCAGCTCGTCTCGCGACGGCGAGCGCGTGGGCATGGGCGTGCTCCAGCCGTTGCCGCAGCTGGCGGCAGAGGACGACGCGCCGGTGCCGATGGACAGCACGAGGATGTCGTCCATGCTGACGGCGAGGGGGAACTCCTGCTTGTTGTGCAGGACGTGCGTGATCGCCGCGGAGGCCGGGTTGCCCATGGCCGCCACGGCACCGGACGCGGCGGCGATGGCCGTGCGCCCGTCGACCGACCTGACGGCCGCGGCCGCGCCGGCGGCGGCGCAGGTGGCCGCGCAGACGTCGGTGAGGCGGAAGTCGAAGCTGTCGCTCTCGACAGCGTCGGCGCGCGAGAACATGAAGGGCGCGCCCGTGGCGAGATCGTAGCAGGGCACGAGCACCGGGGCCACGGTGTCCCTTAGCGTGGCGTCGCCGAACACCCGCCGGAAGGACCGCTCAGCCTTCCTCGCCCCTCCGCGGAACAGCTTGGTCCACCCGCGGCGCCGGCCGCCCCAGTCCTTCCCGACGCTCCCGGCCACGAAGGCCAGCGCCTCCTCGGCCGTGTACCGCGGCCGCCCGTCGGCGCCCTTGAGGAACAGCATCGCCGCGAGCACGCCGCCCGCGCCGGCGCCGGCGGCCACGTCAAAGAAGTCGGCGACGCGCGCGTCGGGGTCGCCGGCGCGCTGGCGCAGCCCGGCCTCGAGCCTGGCGAGCGCGGCCGCGGCGAGCAGCGCGTCGCCCGCGCCCGCGCCGCAGCCGTCGACGGCCAGCACGCGCACGCGGCCGTCGTTGGCGCCCCGGAACGGCGTGCCCGGGCCGGACAGGCAGCCGGCCCCACCGGCGCCGAACAGGAACTTGCTCTCCAGCAGGGCGAAGATCTCGTAGCTGAGCTTGTCGACGTCCATGGGAATCGGCGACGCCATGGCTTCCATGGTACTTGCACGTACTACTACCTGGCACGTCGTACCGTGCGCTCTGCGTGTACAGGAGCTAAACTCTGGCGGCAATGGATGCTGATAGTGCTGCTGAGACTGCGATTGTGTCCAGTGTCCAAGTCGAGGCCATATATACACGCGGGCGGGGGGCAGGAGAGGGAGCCACGCGTACGCACGTACGTAGCAGTACATGGCGCGCGAGCGAGGGAAGCGCGCGCACGCTTAATGAAGCCGCGCCCGACAGCCTGGTACGGACGCGCCGCGGCCGTCGGTCCCGCGATGGACGGCGGGGATGCGAGCGCGTGGAGTGCAGGACGCGTCCGTCGCTGTCCGTCGGCCGCGATCCCGGCGCGGCACGAGGCGGGCGGGAAGCTTCCCCGCGGACACCGCGCGCGGCGCGTGGACCGGCCCGCCCTGCGGCTGTCCGGCGGGCCCGGTCACCGACGGGATCGGGGCTGGGCTGGCCAGGGAGGGCGAGACAGCGGCTGACCCGGGGCGATCCGGCGAGTGCCACTGGGATCTGGCCACGTCGGACGGGGCCCGCGCGTCAGACAGAGAGCTACTAGCTGAGAGCGGAGCAAGTACGGTGGTACAGGGCAGCACAGTAAATGGCGGCAGAGCGTCGGCGCTGGATCTGGGAGCGCCACCGCCGTTTGTCCCGTCGACGTGGTTTCATTTATTTTTTCACACGTGAGGGGGCGTAAAGCCACTGTGCAGGTGCGAAGTACGTGCCGTACGGTCAGACTCGAGAGTTGAGAGCGAAGTGGATCCGTCCAGCTGTCGGCAGTAGTTCAGTACTGGTGGTAGTACACTGGTAGTACGTGGTAGATTCGTGTGGCACGTGCTGGTGTTCATGTGGTACTTGCTGCTGGCTTTCACTTGGATTCGATCAGTCAGGAGGAGAGACCGGGGCAAGTGGAAGTGGTGGTAGATTCGGTCTAGGTAATGCGGGGACGATCGATCTGGCGGGGCTGGCGGGGCTGGCTGGCTGGCTGGCTTCGTTAATGCGTCGGCCGGCGACAGCGTACTTGCCGACGCGAGCGGCTCGACGTTACCACTGACCAACCGTGTAAGCAGTCTTCTCCGGGCCCCGGCCCGGGACCTTACATAGGCGCATGTACAGAGTACGTACGTACGTACAAACGCACGACGAAGCCGTACTAAGGTATGCCAAGCTTTGCCAAACGTAGCTATCTGCTAGCTACAAACATATCGTTGGCATTCGCAATCCGCCTTCTCCCATACACACGCGCAAAAAAAAAAGAGTGACATCTTAGTGAACACATACGTTTCAAACTGGAGCTAGGATCAAACCGCAAAGCTCTCGGGAGCATATATCTCTTGCTTGCTATCTATGCTTTCGAGGTTTTGGCCTGGATTTACAACTCGTCAGTCGATTTCCGGGGCGGAACCTTAAAATACATGGAGAGGGGGGCGTCACCGGCTTGGAAAGGAAGGGACGATGTGGCGCACGTCGCAGCATCACCGGCCGCCAGTGGCTGAGACATGCGCTCCGGGCGTCGATTAGTCCACTGATGCAAAAATAATAGTACTCCTACTAGAGTAATATTTATGGCAACTTTGTACAAATAGCGACGCCCATTATTGCCATTACATGATTGAGTTTTTGCCAAGTTGATGCTCGTAGATCAGAAATCTGAACGCTAGATAAACTAATAGCCGATCGCCGCAGTATCACAACCACGTACGTATTGTTCATTAGCAAAGTACTTAATTGGATTATTATGATGATCCATCCACATGATTGGTTGCCACTACCCACTAATCAGCAAGGGCTAGTCGAAACAAACAATAGGCCCGGACGCAATGACGCTACAGGGTTAGGCGGGACGGGGGCACTGGAGGGGTAGCAATGCCACCGGAGCGTCGCACCGGCCCCTCATACATGCGGGGTGGTGTGGTGGCATGTCCGAAGAGGCGGGACGCGTCTCCGGTGCGTGGCCCCCCCTCACGGACGGCGATGACACGGCAAGAGTGGGAGGACCTCATGTTCTATATCTTGCACAACATCAAGGAAGTTGAGGAAGTGTGGATGAGGTAATACCACTACACCATTCCTTTATGTCTTCCACATCATCATGTTTCATGTTCACTTAGTCCCGGTCTAACACCGCTTATCTTTTTTTAGTGATTTCGTTCAAGAGGAATGGACGGGAGTGAATCCTCCTACTGAGGCGGAGGCACTTACTCTTCTCCGTCATGGAAACCCTGGACGTAAAAATTTTGTTGCTTGGTTCATGGAGAAAGTAATTTTCCACACTCCCCTATTAAATACCTACTTCAAAATTTATTAGTTAACCGAACTAATGCACGTAACAATTTCCATTATACTTGTAGGGAAAAGATCCGAACATATCTATGGATGATGAATTGAGATGGGTTTCCATGGGTTTTGACCCTGCCGTCATGACATGTAAAAAGTATGATGTGAATGGGTATCGCTTCCATACAGAGGAGCACCAAAACAGCCGCCCCGATCCCAAAACTATAAATACTGGAGTGTACACCCCCGGTCAAAATTCAGTAGACTACTACAGAAGGGTACAAAATATATACGAAGTTGAATTCCGCCAGGGGCGTGAGACCCTAAGTCTGCCTGTGTTCAAATGCCGATGGTTCGATCCGCGGGAGGGGGTAAAACATACGCCTTCCATTGGTTTGGTCGAAGTTAAACCATCAACCGTCTATGCCGGAGCCGATCTCTTCATTGCGGCTACCCAAGCTACACAAGTATATTATTTGCCTTACCCGTGCCAGAAAGTGTATCTAAAGGGTTGGGAAGTTGTGTTCAAGGTGTCGCCACATGGTAAGCTACCAGACCCGAATGAAGACGATTACTACAACATTAACCCCATGACATACGAGGGAGTGTTCTATCAAGAGCAACCTGGTGATGATGATGATGATGTGGTTAGAAACGATGACGCTAGACCATTGGGTGATGATGATGTGGACCCAAACATCGACGATGCACGGAATGATGGTGAGACCATTGTCAATGAAAATGACATACTTATGCTAGAAAAGTTAAACGAAGACGCTGACGACGAGGAAGAGCCTCCACCTCCGTCGGACAACGAAGATGATATGATTGATAGTGATGATGAGACGGACCGAGAAAGATGTTACAACAGTGATGATTCATATGGGTTCTAGCAGATGTACGTTTCAAGTATTTTTTTCTATAGTTTAGGAATATGCCTTTTATGCATTTTTATTAATGCGTTTATTATCATGCCTTTTCCTTCATTTCATTAATTTACTAATTGCTTTTTCTCTTTTCAATGCAGGTTCTTGGAACATGGGCAAGGGGAAGGCCGACGGCGTGGGTTTCCTATGCAAGGTCGTCGGCCTGCCTAGTCGGAGTGGTCGAGCACGTAATCCTCCCCCTCGGCTACTTGACGATGACTCCTCATAGGGAGGTCGAGGGAGAGGTGCCCCTAGAGGAGGAGGGGGCGGGGGGAGAGCCTCGAGAGGACGAGGTGCTGGGGGGAGAGCCACTACAGGGGGTCGCGGCCAGAAAGAGCGCACCCTCACCGACTTAGGGGTGTTGTCTTCGAGGCCCTCCTCTAGTGAGGTACCCTCCTCTAGTGAGGTACACTCTAGGGAGGAGGAGGAGGAGGAGGTGGTGATGGAGGAGGAGGAGGAGGTTGGGGAGGAGGTTGGGGAGGGGGAGGCAGGCGAGGAGGAGGGTGGTGGCGGGGATGATGGTGGTGACGGGAAGGGGGTTGACAAGAAGGGGTGGCTGCGTGGTAACGCAAAGCTACCAAAGCAGGTTCCGGCTACTGAGGAGCAGAAGTGGCTCATTGAGCCCACGGGAAAAGAGTAAGTGGTTCATTATTTTGCTTGTCACATGCTTATTCCGGTTGTTATTTATTTTGCTTGTCACATGCTAATAGTTCATTCTTTTGCAGCAACTGGATATATTCTAAAGGGGTCCGTATTCCCAACGGCCTCATCACCGTCTTGCTGAAGTTATACTGGCCGGGGTTGTACTGTCCGGATCCAGTCAGGCAGCCGGCTCGTCGGGTTTTGGCCACGAGCTGGGACCACTGGGAAGCGGCCCGCCACGCGGACCATGAGACCCATGCCAAGACCGTGATCACTACTTTCTGGGTGAGTTCTCTTCAGAAGAACAAGTCCATTCTAGTTTCATGAAAATGATTTAACTCATGGCTTCTTCCATTCTTGTTTCATGCATGATTGTAGAAATTCTATCGAGTTCTTTCGGAGCACAGGGCTAGAGCGGACCAGATCGTGCTGCCGCCAATGCAAGAAGAAGGCCCGCCAGATGCAGTACGAGGTGCGCTATGTGGCCATCTCCACATACTACCACGACTATCTTGGTGTGAAGATGACCAAGGAAGAAGCGCGGAGGATGGGCATTACCTTGGAGAGGCCCGAGTTCTTGGCGGTAAGTATAAAAGATTTTTCATTATGCTTTCATATATTATGCTTTCATTACCTTGTGGTACATTATGCTTTATGCTTTATGCTTCCATAACACCAATTTGGACACACCTACATGCCATTATGCTTTTATTATGTAGGTGTGTCCAAATTGGTGTTATGGAAAAGACGAGTCCTGGGCGGCATTGGTGGATCTTTGGTGTGATGAGGCTGGAGCCTGGGCGGCTATGAGAACCAAAAATAAGGCTAACCGAGGGACGGAGGGAGTACATGCTCAGGGAAACCGAAACCACTATCTCCACAAGGCAGTTAATGTATGACTAACCCCATTAAACATTCTTCTTCTTCTATTTACCATCACTTTCTTATGTATGACTAACCTCTGTTTGGTGGTGCAGGAGGAGAAACTGAAGCGGCCGCTCTCACACATGCAGGCGTGGGAGATCGCCCATACGCGGAAGGACCCCAAGCCTGGCGAGCCCAAGTACTACGGCAAGAAGACCGCAGGGAGGAAGAAGACCTACTCCGAAGCGTATCTGAAGTTACATCCTGACACACCTGACCCCATTGCGGCGCCTCTGGACGTCATGGCGGTGGTGAGGATGGGGCCCAAGGAGCACAGTCGGGAGGCGGTTCTCGATGCTGTGATCACTCCTAGTATCTCCTACACACAGCTTCGTCGGATCGACCCGAGCCTGAGCCAGCGCACGAGCCAGCCAGTGACCAGTACACAGTTCCTCTTTCAGGAGCAACAATCTGTAAGTATTTTCCCTCTTATCTTCATTGCTCACTTCATTTTCCGCATTTAGTAGTTTTATGAGTTCCATCATGTCATACCGTAGGCCTACCTGGAGTACACACGCCAGGAGACCATGGCGTGGCATCAGAGGCTTTATGAACACCAAGTGCAGAGGGATAGCCAGATGCAGCAGGCTTTTCAGGATATGGCGGCCGGCAGGTGTCCTCAGTTCCCTCCAGCACAATGCCCTCCAGCACAGCCAATGCTGATGAGCTTTGAGGAGTTTGTGGCACAGAACGCTGGCCCCTCGCCGGTTAGTTCATCCCCAATCTATTCACCCAAATCATGTCATGCCTTTCAACACAGTCATATATCTCGTGCATATGTCTTTTCAACATCCAGGGAACAGGTGGATCTACCGTTGGCGGTGGTCTTCGCAGCACTCCGGAGACACAGGGCCCGACCACTCCGATCCACGGAGGCGGAGGCGGAGGTGGAGGCGGTCTTGGCGGTAGCGCTGCCGCTAGCAGTGACGACCTGGGCTTCGGCGGTCTTGGCGGTGACGACCTCTGTGGTGCTCGACGTCCTGGCGCTTAAGCCTTTGGGTCACATTGTGGCGGTCTTGGTGGTGATGATACTTATATGCTTGTGATGTTTCTTATTGTTGTTTGTGAGATTCTTATATGCTTGGTGGTGATGATATTTATATGTTTATGCTTTGCGATGCTTCTTATGATGTGTGATGATGAATTTGTTGTGTGATGCTGCTGGGCCAGCTGTTATGTGATGCATATATTTGTTGTGTGATGCTGTATATATTCAAATGAATTGAGCTGAAACAAAACAGAAAAAAAAACAGACAGAAACTATGCCGACGGCTAGGCCGTAGGCATAGAGCTGCCGTGAGCTCCTAGTGGCTGCCACGTGGCAGGTCTATGCCGACGGCCTAGCCGTCAGCATAGTTTCAAACTAAGCCGACGGCTAGGCCGTCGGCATAGGCCTGCTCCAGGAGCTCCCAATGGCTGCCACGTGGCAGGTCTATACCGACGGTCTAGCCGTCGGCATAGTTTCAAACTAAGCCGACAGCTAGGCCGTCAGCATAGACCCGCCCCAGGGGTGACGCCTGCTCGCCACATGGCACGTCTATGCCGACGGCCTAGCCGTCGGCTTAGTTTGAAACTATGCCGACGTCTATGCCGACGGCCTAGCCGTCGGCTTAGTTTGCCACGTGTCGAGCACGCGTTGGTCAACACTTGACGGCGGCCGCCGTTAGGCGATAACATAGCGTCGGCATAGATGTACGGACACCGTCGGAATAGGTCCTATGCCGACGGCCTTCCTGGCTACACCGACGGATATGTTGCCGACGGCCCTATGCCGACGGGGGCCGTCGGCATAGGCCTGTCCCGACGGCCATTCAGGGCTATGCCGACGGCCAGGGCCGTCGGCATAGGGTGCGATTCCGGTAGTGACTACCCACTAATCAGCAAGGGCTAGTCGAAACAAATAATCACGTTTAGATATTCTTGTCACGGCGACCTAGCTAGCTAGCTAGCTAGGCCACCTACGAACGATAGTCCAAGCAAGCTCTTTTTTCCTGGTCTGATCGATCGGCCGGCCGGCTTGAGCAACTGAAGACAGAGATGGCGACAGTGGGCTCCTTTTCTTTGTGCTGAAACTCGGGTGCATGCACATGCAGCTGGCTTTAAATTAATGCTATTGCGAACGAATTAACAAACCCGGGAGTGGTTGAAGCTGCTAGGCGCCGCTCGGACATGGAGATCTCTCCCCGGAATCGGATATATCGCCGGTGCGGTGGTTGCTCCGTTCCTTCCTCCGAGCTTTCCTCGGCCCGTCAACACGTCCACACGCACGCAAAAGAAACAACAATAGACAGACGGCGCACACGTGCAACTGAATTTTAAACGTTAAGCTAAGATAAAGCCAGCTCTTTGTCCAACTGGCATTGTCACCCATGCTACATAAAGCGCCCAGCCGGCGCCGCCAGGAAAGCTAAACCGGCCGGCCAAGAAGAGTATACTTTACCCATGCCTAACGTGTCCACAATCTTCTCAATTTACGCTCCTTCGCACAATCGGTATCTGTAAGGCATGTTTGTTCTTTCTTCTTATTTCCGCCGGTGTGTGGCAACTTCGTATTGACAAATATTCAGTAAACTGTGTTTATCGCGAGAACTCTGTAACGAAAAGCGAATGGAGAATGCACCAAACACGGATGATACACACTGCACGAATATTCAGATTTGGATTAAAATGCTGGTAAAATGAATTGTAGTAATTTGGTTACCAGTAACCACACCGTAGTGGAATGTCCTTGCTCCATGATAGGTACAGAAAGTATCTCACCTCATATATATATCCATCTAGGGTAGAAAGAGAAGAAGCACGACAGAGATGCCCCAGTTTAGTTGATAGTTTGGAATTGCTTATCACGCTTACCACGCGATATGCCCCAGTTTAGTTATACTAGCAGATGATACTTCCTCCGTCCAAAAATTAAGTGTCTCAACCTTTATGGACGGGACGGGGGGAGTATTACGTATCTCCTAGAGCGCCCACCAATTGGATTGATGATGACGACGATATCTGCTATACTGCTACTCCGTACGACGGTATAGGGAGCTTGATGATATGAGATGTATCCACAACTGTCGTTGAGAATGAGAAGACGGGTACGAGACACGTATGTGGCCAGCCAATGTCAACGAGTGCGCTGTGCATTGAACGGCTTCCTGAACAGATATTCTGGTTGGAGCGTCAACGAATGCACTGTGCCACCGCCCCTGATGATAATGGTTGTGCTGGTGAGGTCACAAGGCAAAAGGAAAATGTGCACGCTTGGGCACACCCTGCCCTCATAATAGTTTCAGAGTACCAATCCATGAACAAACATCAACGTGTTGGACCTGCATCTCTACACAACGACTCAATGCGGATGCGTTATGCAAACATTGTTCTGAAAGTAACACTAGACCCCCGTCGTCAAAACAACATCTTGAATTACCCTGACCTGTTTTGCAACAAAAAGGAAATCTGCAATTCAAAAAACATTTTTCAAAAAAGATATCTTTGCAGCCTTGCCCTTGCCCAACTTACTAACGTAGACATCTAACGGTATAATCCCCAGGACTCACGATATGGCGAAACAGGTAAATGCATCAACTACAACGACAGGTAGTCTAATTGGTATGTACTATGCTGGAAGTGCCGAGTACAACGCACATACAAATCCAACCAAGACAACATGTTCAATCACAGAAGGTTACCTAAAATCGACAAAGCTAAGGTATTATCTTGCCTCCATTCTGGTGTCCTACCATTAGGGGTCTCATGAAGCCTTTGCCGGCTCATCACTCGGAAGATCATCCTCGTCATGGTAGATGTTCTCCGCCATCTGCCATATCTGAAGGATGTTGTCTTCAGCAACGCTTGCAAGCACCCAGTCCTCACACGGGTTCCAGGAGAAGTCTGAGATTTTGCTTGTGTGGCCTCCATGAATGAACAAGAGCTCAGGAGGGCCGTCCTCCGCGTCCTCTGGTGTTTGCTCCTGATCAATTCTGTCAACACAAACATCATTCACATCAAGAGGGAAGTGAATTAACGAAAAAAATCTGAAAGCTGGATGGCTGTTTACCTGCTTAGATCCCAAACCATCAGCCTCCTTCCCAGACAACAAGATGCAAGTATAGTTTCATTCTTTGGGCTCCATCCAACTTGAAATACTTCCTCTCTGATCACACAATCAAATTCAGATTCAAGATCAATAATAACAAACATATACTCATTTCCTTCTAAGCTAAAAATAGGATGGATGGAACTTCGAACAGAAAAGTGATGGTAAAACTGAAGCATACTTGTGACAGTCAAAAGTGTGCAGCGAAGTATCAATCTTCCGAAGATCAAATAATTTGACAGTCTTGTCGGTTGAACCAGTTGCAACAACCCATTCATTGAAAGGATTGAAAGCCAGGCAATTCACCTATAAATGTGACATAAGGAAACAAAGTGGAAAGTGTAAGAACACATTTCCTCATACAAACAACAGAAACAAAGGCAATTGGTTCTTCCAGAAGAATAATATAGGGAAAGCAAGGTGTGCCCAGTGATAACAGCCTCTGAAAAGAAATCATGCACGAGTAGAAACTACTAGAATGACATGACTATATGAGTATTCATAAAATTGCTACCAGATGCCATCTTTCTTTTCTGGATACAGCAATTGAGGTTTTCAAGTGAAACAGTTCGTGCAGCTGGATAAATAGATTGTATTTTTCCTCCGATCACTACAGCATTCAAAATGAGATAATTTAGGATGTCCTCGGCTAATTTGTTTACAACAAATACTTGAAGAGAGGGATTCTAGAACAATGAATATTGTTAACACTCCATATGTTATCGTTATACAAATATGCTACTCTGTTTTGTATCCTGAACCACCATGGCTGCGTCAGCTTCAGGGGTAAGAACCAATAAACAGATTAACAAGATATCTAACCATGACATTGTATTCTTAGAGTCCCATAATGCTAATAGTATAGTATTAAACCAATAGTAAGTAGAGACTTGAGGCTCCCAAAGAAACCTACCTCACCCTGGTGTGCCACCACAGACTGTACAGGCTTGGTAGGTGCAGGAGTACGCATATCCCAAATTAGGAGATGATGATCATCACCAACTGAGCCGAATAAGTATTCATGCCTCAAATGCCAAGCAACATCTTCAACGACGCCATCATGAAACTAAACAGAACAGAACCAAAAAAATATCGTGTTAAGCCACTAACAGATGTGCTGGTCACATGAAAAATATCAGTTGAATAATCATACAAGTGAAACTTCCATGTTTTTGCTATAGTACAACTAGGAAAGTTATTGGTCCAATGTACTGGGGACAATGTCAATTGACTGAAAATACACATGGTGCTAAGAGTTCTTTTTTTCATTGGCAGCTTGGTCGGGAAGAAAATCAGACCCCGTTATTTTCCTAAAAGGTGAAGTTGAGTATTGTTACTGTGTAGCACTGATTTTTTTTATGGCCCTGCATTCTGCAAAGCAGAAGTTCAAGCAAGAATTGACCTCAGCTTCAAAACAAAATCGGCACAGATACCAGATCAGTAATCTCACTTGTTCACATATTCAACACACGGAGCATTAAACAGTATAATTGTTCTCACTTACGATGCTTAACTGACTATGGGCCATGCCATGAGGCACCAACAGCTAGAGAACCAAAAGGATGGAATTGACAGTCTTAGATTAATAGCACTGCCAGAGCTGCCATGTCTGAGTGTGAAATACAGACTATAATTCTATTCTTCAGGATAACACAGCAAAACCTGCTGACATGGACGGTGCATCACCCAAAATTACCCATGAAAGCTGCTGTTAGATCTAATGTGAATGGTTTCAACTAGGAGGGTGTCAATTAAGAAGTGTCATAGTTAGGCTGCAGATAGACTTTTTCCTCATGTATACCATAATCTTCACAAAAAAACATCAGGAATATATTATGTATATTATTTCTCCAAGGATGAATACCAGATATGACTAGCACACAAACACATTCAGAGAAAAATGCTATCAGAATGGCATGTCATGAGGAAAGCTTTAACCAATGGTACAAACAAAGCTCTATGTGTTAATGCGCTCAAATGGAAAAAGGATCATGAGCCATACCTTAAAAATCTGGTATGCGTCGAGAGTTTTATTTTTACCATTTGCTGTGATGTCCCATAAGCAGATTTGAGCATCATCCGATCCACTCAGCAAATGACCCTCTTTAAAGATACTCCAAGACAGGCCATATCCTTCAGAGTTGTGTCCCTTCAGCCGTAAATCAGGATTGCACGCACCATCTAGTGGAGGCTTTGATGGGTGCTTGCTATAATCAAAGACATACACTTCTGCACTGACTGTCTTGGTAGCAATAATAAATGAATTTTGGGGCATATATCGAGCTCGATTGACTTCTCCATCATGATTTATCTGTTGAACTATTTGCACCTACAAGACAGAAAAAAATGCCCCACAAATGTGATTTTTGGCACCATCAAAATCCAAATAAATAGCAAGGGTACATGGCATATTATCTATATGCACTAAAAGTTTGTTCACCAAAACAACTCTTCTAGAGGCATAAAAGTATACCCCAGGTTATCTATTTTTTCTAACAATGGCATAAGTGCAAGCCATGTGTCTTGACATATTTGAAGGCCTGGTCAACCTTGCAAATCATCAATACTATATATTTGTCTAATGAGTTTGACTGTCACATTACTTTACATTCCAGGTACAATCAATAACTACTGCTTTGTTAATCAAATAGACAACAACTCAAAGGCACATCCAAACATTGGTATGTGTGAAAATGACACCTGAATTCAACAGAAGGATTTATATTCCAACTTCCATCTATATCACAGAATGATGCTATTATTATATGGGTCCAAAAGCAACACTACTGTTAGAATGATTCAAAATCAATTGGTTGCGACCTTTTACATGGCAGCATGAATTGAGGACTCATACTAGTAAGCAAGAGATGGAGTTAAAGTAACAGACGTGTGACAAGAAAGCACAAACATCTCAATCACAAAAACATGCATCTAGCAATTTTGAGCTCCATGACTGGGCTAAGGTACATAATATAATTACAGAAATGGCGTTAATCTACTAGGGTACCTCAATGAAAAGAAGTTAAATTAACAGTCTAACACAATAGATCAAAGCAATTAACCAAATCCCATATATATTCAACAAATGGATCAAACATAAAACAGACAGTAGGTCAACTGTTATCCAGGTATGTCAACAGAAATGAGAGATTCATGGAAAACAAGAAAATTCTACATGAACAAGTGAAAATGCTAAGCAGACATTAAAGATATCATCAGACATCCCAAGTTTTCTCAATGGCACACAAGCAATGAAAGAAAATCATAAATGATTCTCCTTTTTTTGCAGGAGAATCATAAATGATTCAACTCAAGATACGAACAGAGATTTCTCACATCCTAAATCACAGAAAGTATTCAGTTTTGAATAAACAGAATACAATTGCAAGAACAAATTGCAGGCTAATCATAATAGAGCAATAGTTCCTATTATGATCTACACATCTGCATGATCCACCAAACTGCTGGTTCTGTAACTTATAGATTCACCCAAATACCTTCAATCTCATTAGAAACAGCTGAAATGGCCATGGGCAAAGAATTTCAGACAATAACTAACTCAGTATGCATAGGTTACCAACGATAAGAGTATAAGACTCGTACAGAAGTGCAGTAGTCCTCACAGGAGCCCACTACTCTTCACCAAAATCACCCAACCTGATAAAGTACCCAAACAAGTTCTCAAATATAAAAAAAATCTAAAATCTAGATGTGATCAGGTCCCTAATCTGACAGAACAATTCATCTCAAATCACTACTGGGCATGCAATGCCTGATGGGCCACAATAAAACAAATCGCCCAGAACTTCTCACGGTATCTCAAATCAGTACCACAACCAACCAGAAAACTGTTACCAAAGAATCAGCAAAGGGAACCGTAACTCAAACCAGTGAATCGGCCACAAACTATAAACTCCATTAGTTCATAGATAACATCATAAGCAAGTACTCCCTCCGTCCCAAAATTAGTGTCTTAGATTTGTCTAAATACAGATGTATCAAGTCATGTTTTAGTATTAGATACATCCCTATCTAGACAAATCTAAGACAAGAATTTTGGGACGGAGGGAGTACAAGAGAAGACTATTAACTTGTTGGATCCTGAATGAATCTGACTATCGTCATCGTCCGATTTGGCCATGGCATCCTCAGGAGGTAGATGGACCATGGGCAATTGTGAAGTAATTGGGATTGCCTACGGGTGCGCGTGTGCCAAACAACACTTTTTGGACATACAGACAGTATCTAGGGAGCCACTGCACAGTGAGCGACAGCCACTCTAACACATGTGTGATGATGAGATCACATAGAAGTGGCGCATCGCATTACGCTTTGAAATCACGAATTCCTCCATGATCTGTTTATTCTTCATATACTTATCCTCATGAAGCTGTACCTCCTCTGCATGAAATTCCTCCTCAAAGAACTCTTGCTCCTCCTCTATTCCCACGGACTTCTCCTGTCCTTTCTCTCATCCATCCTGCGTGTTGAAGTAGGGGATTGGGATTCTAGGGTTTGGATCTAGGGGGGTTGGTGGGGGTTATGGTGTGGAGGAGATCAAGGTTTTACTGGTTGGTTGAGAATCATATCTGGGCTCGGCAAATTTGAGAAGTATGATCAAAGCCCAAGGCTGGAGGGGATTTCTGACTTCATTCTGCCAGTGAGCTAACATATTGCCAAGATAAGGTCAATAAGGCCCAGTTAAAGAGGTAGGCATTTGCTCTGTTTGGGCCAGGTTCAACTGCATTATATTTTACAAAAGCTATGTTGACCTTAGAAGATCAATAATTCCAAGCAAAATCCAAGTAAGGGGTGTATTGTCAATATCCCCAAAGAACCTTCCAACATTTTGAGATGGGGGGCAATCAATTCCTATCAAAAAATTCTCATGGCAGTTACAACCCCAACCAATAAAACTTCGATCTCCTCCAACCATATCCTCAACCAAGCCCCCTAAAACCAAACCACAGAAACTTTAATACACTAAGCTTCCAAGAAGAACAAGATGAACAAACCAAAGGTGTCGGTGGGGAACACAGGAGGAGTTTTGTGGGAAGCTTATGCGGGGTTGGTGTAAGTTGAAAATGCACAGGGGTGCAAATCTGTGACCCTTAGGGTACCCTCTGACCCTCCTTAGTGCAGTCAAATGAACAAAAACTTCAAAAGTGATGTAACTTCTGAAAATTTACTTCATTTGGTTGAACTAAAGAGGGCAAAAGGATAGCCTAAAGGGACCATTTGCACTCTTAAGAATGCCCACAAGATGAGGTTCCAAGAGAGGATGTAGGAGATAAACAGGTCATGGAAAAATTCAGGATTTGCAAGTGTAGCATACCATACATTTATGATTGCTTCAGCACCTGCGTAGTTTGACTGGTCCTCACTTACTATGCAGTGATTCCTAGACAAGATCAATCTGTGCAGAAAGTGTTGTTTGGCATTCACGTCTCCCAGAACTAGGCCAATTACAGAAAGAGTAAGTGCCTCGAATGTGATATAATGGAAGTTTACAACTGTAAAAGCACACATTGTTGCTTCAGCTGACACTTACAAAAAGACAAAGCAAATGACTTATAGCTGCACTTCCTATCACTGACATGTGAAATTGTGTTGCTAAACCAGCAAAGATTAAGCGATTTCAACTGCAAGATCTAGACCTGTAGTCTGCACCATTGCAATGTGACATTCCTAGAAGAATACAGTTACAGAACATAAGCAATTTTAGTTGAGTACCCAAGTACCCACGATACAACCCCACTACCTTCATCTGAAACGCCTGTTGCTAATCAATAAGCCAAGACATTAATTAACGCAACACACAAACCACCAAACCCCTTTGAGACCCTGAAACCCCACGAGATGCGCCCCGCACTATCCTGGATATCCGAGTCCATAATTCAAAGTACAACTAGCTACAGGAACAGGCCAGCATAAATCCCGTCCCTCCTCCCAAAATTACCATTACCCTCGCCAATAAACTACCAATACACGCTCGATTACCACACAGATAACACGAACCCTAACTAACCCCCACGAGCAAAGTGGATCAGCCCGGAACAGAATTGCACGAGCCCACAGCACAGGTCAGCACAGCAACACCGGTAATTAATTACCCATAAACGGCAGAGGATGCGAGATTGAGGGAGGGGGAGGGGGAGGGGGGCGGGCGCGAAGCATCGAACCTTGCCGGATGCGGCCCCGAAGCCGCCGATGTCGGCGTGGTCGTCGTCGTAGTGGCGCGCGTCGGCCTCGGCGTCGTCGAGGGGGAGCTGGACCTGGGCGAGCATGAGGTAGTTGGGCTCGTTGTCGGAGGTGTGGGTCCCGAGCACCATCTTCTGCACGGAGTGGTCCTTGCCGGCGGGCTCGGTGCGGTCGGGCAGCCACTGCACGGTGAGCGAGGGCCATTCGAGCGCGTGGGTGATGACGAGGTCGTAGAGGAAGGGCGTGTTCTTCTTCCAGATCTTGTACTCCTCGTTGATCAGCCGCTCCTCCACCTCGGCGCGGAACTCCTCCTCGTCCCCGCCGCCGGCCTTCGGCATCGCCGTCGCCCCGCTAGGGTTAGGGTTTGGCTTTGGGCGGGGGTTTTGGGGCGGGGCGAGGGGGGAAATGGCGGGAGGCTGATGGGGGAGGGGAGGGGGGGGGGGGGGGGGGGGGGGGACGGGGGAGAGAGACTGGTGGGGGCTGCGCTGCGGTGCGGAGCGGAGGGGGAAGAATAAAAAGAGCGGAGCCGAGAGAGGTCTCGAGCTGTCAAAACGAAGGGGTTTACACGCAAGTTTGGGCCTCATTGCTTCAGCGGAGGCCCAGGCCCCGCTCTGAGGTGTTTGGAGGCGTTGGACCTACATGTCAGCCAGAGTGGAAGGTGTGAGCAGTGGAGTAAATGTGGAACGATGCTGAGTAAGCAGATTACAGCTATACCAAGGGAGCAATAAGTTCTTGGGAAACGTTTCACGCCAGGGCGCGGGCCGAAGCTTCGGCCGGTGGCTCATGGCTCGCTGCGTTGTTGCGGGCCCAACTCCTTCCGGCATGCGCCATGCGGATCGCTTGTGGCCCATGCACCGGTCTTCATCCTTATCCCCTAGCACACGAGGACCGAGCTGCAGCCACATCTATCCCCCTTTTCTCGCCTCGTTTCTTTTTCTTCCCCGGCAGCTCGTCGTCATGGCCGCCGCCCGCAGTCTCCTCCTCCTCCTTCCCCGTCATTGTGCGACAGCTGCCATTCGGGAGACACGTGATTTGCGACCGGCTGCCTCCTCCCTCCATTCCGCCCTTCTGCCCAGCAAAGCTGCGGCCGGCCATGGCCGGAGCCTACCTCCCTCTTTTTTCTCCACGGCCATGGTGCTGCAACCATGGATGTGAGAAGCTCCAACCGGTGTCGGGGGAAGCTGTGACCAGCGCCGCATCTTGCTACAATCCATGACGGGAAGCTGGAATCAGAGGCGTGGCAAGCTACAGCCGACACAGCGAGCCGGTGGCACCTTGCTGGAACCGGCCAACACCTTTTGCTGGAACCAGCGTCTTTTTTGATGCAACCAGCAAGGCCACATGTTGGAACCAGCTTCCAATTTTGCTGGAACCAGACTGTGCCCTCACCAATGACTTCAGTTTTTGCTGGAACCAGTGATTTTTTTGTTGGAACTGGCTAGTTCATTCCCCGTGTTGACCACATCGAAGACGAGGAGGGGAAGGAAGAAGATGTACGACTGTATTGAACGGTTGTGCTGTATCGGGCGGCTGGGGGCGGACCGGCCCAAAATTGGGCCAGTGCGCCGGCGCCAAGCAGCGCCCTAAGTTCTTTCCAGAAAAGCAAAAAAGAGAATCAAGAAAGATACAAAATCTAATAATATTTTCAGTTAAGGCAACAATTGATTCCCCGCAAAAAAGGCAGCAATTGAATTGAAGACAATGCAAGCCGGCAGGAGAGTTACCACTTTTATTGTAGTAGTACACGGCATGTGCACGTCATGACAAAATTTTCTCTCTTCTAACAAACTCCCTTTATCCGAAATTACTTGTCACATAAGGGTGCATTTGGTTAACGGGATAACCATTCAAGGGACAGGAATAGCCATATTTTATTAGATAGCAGTCGTTTGGTTTGTGGATGAGCTGGGATAAGATAGGATAGGGATAGCCAGATACTAGAAATATACCTCTAAAATCCGGCTCCGCTCACACGCAAAAATCTCACGGACATGGGCATCCACCCGCGCGCGAACAAAACATTTTCTCTCGTTGAGGCGCTGTCCTCCCAAAAGCAGTGCATGGGCTTCCGCGTACGTGGTGTGAGTGAGCTGTGCGTGCATGTGTGCCTCCGTGTACGTGATGTGAGTGAGGTGTGTGCATGGGCAGCCTATGGCGTGGTCGTTGTTGTACTCTGTACGCGGACGCACTGATGTTGTACGTTGGGGGCTATACTACACGGACGACCGATATTACGGCTGTACGTTGGCGGCTATACTCTGTGTACGCGGGCGGCCGATGTTGTACCGCTTGTATGGTGTACGCGGCCAGCCGATGTTGTACCGCCTGTATACAGTGCAGGACTGATACGGTGTACATGGGCAGCCTACTGTGGCGTGGTGTACATGTGTGCGATGTGCGTGCGCGAGCTGCTTGGTGCCGGGAGTTGTGTATGCCTCAGTTGATGGAAGAGATAACATGACAAAAAAATATTTTAATTACAAAGTATAGAAAAATGCTTATCACAACCATGTTTCATCATTCGAACCAAACAAAAGATGGGCTAACATCACTCATCAACCAAACAGAAAAATGGCTATCCCTAGCCAACTGGATAGGGATACCCATAACCACCTTAACATCTCCCTCTAACCAAACACATCCTAAATGGTTGTATTTAGACGTATTTTAATTTTAAATACATTTATGTTCTATCCATTTTTGCGATAAGTAATTTTGCTCGGAAGGAGTATTATGTTAAGAGTACATAGCGTGTGCCCCTATTCGAGCGTAGAAAATGATAAATAGGTGGTCTTGCTTCTCCCGCATGCACCCTTCACTCTTTGTTGATGTCTCCTACTCTTGTGAGCTTTAACACCTCTCATGGTCATTGTCTATAACCGCAACCCTTTGAAAAGTACATTGTTGTTAGTTCATTATAGTGTACACCCGAATATATCCTAATGGCCCTAACGAAAAGGAATTCAAAACAGGATCACTGTCTGTCTTGGTTTGCCTATCATTCACACATTGTATTACACGAGAGTTGACAGACCCACGACTTATCACATTGAAGTGAGGTCAGATTGCTTGGAAGTCACAGAGGCGATTTTGGATCCACTTGGGAGTAAATTGCACAAACCACCACATATGGGGCTAGGGTAAACATGTTGGTACCAAATCTAGGACAACTCACGAAGAGCCACCAACTTTGTGCCTAATGAGTAATAGAACACAATGGGCGTCGGTTGAGCTCGTGAAAACACCGAAAACGACACGTTGGGCCATTCAGGCGCATGGGTGATGATGAGGTCATAGAGGAAGGGTGTGTTCTTCCAGATCTTATACTCCTCATTGATCAACCGCTCCTCATCCTCGGCACGGACCTCCTCCCCATTCTTGCCGCCGGCCTTCGGCATCGCCGTCTCCCCGATAGGGTTAAGGTTTGGTTTGGGTGGACTTTTGGGTTGGGGCAAGGGGGGAGGGGGTAGATCGAGGTAGAGCGAGGGTTGAGGGAGTGAATGGGCGTGATGGGGGAAGGAGATATCGAGGGGGTGTTGTGGTGTGGTGTGGTGCGGCCCGGATGGGAGAGAATAAAAAGAGCGAGTCGAGAGAGGTCCCGAGCAATCAAAGCAAAGCGATTTATTGCCCAAATTGATATGCGCATTTGGGCCTCGCAGCTTGAACGGAGGCCCGAGCCCAAGTACAAGACATTGGACCCACATGTCAGCCAGGGTGGAAGGCGTGAGCAGTGCAATAAATGTGGAACGGCCGGTTGTACTACGAGGTAAGCAAATTGCAACTATACAGAGGGAGCAGTAAGTTCTTTCCAGAAAAGCAAAAAAGAGAATCAAGAAAGATACAAAAAAATAAGAATAGGGTAGCAATTGAAAACGGTGTGAATTGACGTGAGCAATATGCCACTTTTTTGTTGAGGGTACATAGCTTGTTCGCGCCATGATAAAAGTCCCTCGCTTCCGACATTTTTTAATGTTAATAAGGGTACACAGTGTCCACCCTATTCGAAGATAGGATACGACAAAATAGGTTGTCTTCCTTCTCCCGCCTTGCAATGTCTCTCACTCCCGTGAGCTCTACACCTCTTCCAGTCATTGTCTATAGCCACAAACCCTCATAATTTCCCCGCAAAGGAAAAAAAAAACTTAAGCTGAACTAAATACTTTGCAAGGAAAGATCTAATTTGCTATTATTCTGAAAAATACATCGTTGTTAGTTCATTATCGTATACTAGCCTAACTGGTTAGTTCATTATCGTATACTTCAGCCTAACTGCCCTAACGAAAAGGAATTCACAACAACCAGCCCTGCTTGACAATCAAATCAGATGCAACCATATGGAAGCCAGGTCAGATTGCTCGGAGGGCATAGCTGCCGTAATCATCGCGGAATGCTCCCAGCCAAGCATTCAGATAGGCAATGACATTGTGCTCGCGAAGCTAACGAGGTACCCAGATTACCATTTGTTTTCTGGCCATGTCACACTAGATCTTACAAACATGGAGCATATTGCAAATATAACCTTAAACCCTACAGCGACCATCCGAACAATTACGTGGTGTCCATCTCACATATACACAAGGAAAAGAAGCAAAAGGCATAAATCTACCAAGTCCAGTTATGTACACATGCCACAAAATGTGTATGCAGAAGCTTCTGGAAGAATAAATGCTGCAATTTTCAGCAAAACAAAGGATGAAGATAGCTTGTTGCTTCACTTCTCACGAAGAATGGATCTTCGCTGCAGATCTCGTCACTAACATGCTAAGTTTAGGTGATAAACTGACTATTCCAGAGGAGTTTCAAGATCTGGTCTTTGGTCCATGGTCTTTGCCATCGCGCCATCAGGGAAAGCGTCTGGATATGTTGTTGCTAACCTTGATTTCATGCTTCTACAATAACAGCATAAAAGACAAGTTAGCTGCGCCGGAGAACTACTATAGAGGTACAGTTCAAATAACACTCTTGGAGAAGAGAATCATCCCGTAGATAGACAAAACGGCACTAGGAAGTAATAGAATAGAGACTAAAAAGCAGCTGACACTTTAGAAGAAGAATAAGCACGCAAGAAGGTACCTCAGCTTCATGAAAATATGGTCAAGATCATCCTTCATCGACTTGAGAAGGCGAGCTTTGCTAGCAAGGTCACTGGACACCTCCGCAAAGCATTGCTCAGAATACTCGTTGAAATGTGTGAGAACTGCATTACTATCTTGCAATCGCCCCAGTCTGCAAAGTAACAGTATGATGATCATTAGGCCACAATTCCGAAAACTTCTACTGCCATGCAGTAGATACATGTCATTTAAGCATTCAGAATTACACAAGTCTAACAACGCAATTGATGCCAGCCTAAATGTTTCCTTAGCTAAAATGCCCTAAGTGAGAAGCACTCTCACCAAAAAAGGAAAACAAGAGTGCCACTACTAAGAGATGTTACTAATTACGTTACCATGGCACGAATTTTGCAGAAAGGGGGGAAGCAGGCTGGGTTGGCACCAAGGCCAAGATTACCAGCATTGTTGCATAAGAGTACCGACTAAACTTGGAAGCTCACATTTTTCCATAGGGCAAAGTGAGGGTCAGAAATATACCAATTTAATTAGACAAGACTTCAATTTACTTGGGAAATGAGGATATGGCTTGTTAGGCAAGTACAGATCAAATTTTGTGGTCCAAGTCAATCTTCCCTACAGAAGGGACAGCTTGTACCTGAGATGGATTACCCAAGTAATGAGAACAATCAATCAGTATTCAGTAAAGATCTCCCAGTCCCCAACCTTCCCTCCATTTCAACTCAGCAACATGGCTGGCATGTCGTTGGTCCTTGGGGCCATACCTCCAACCTTGTGAGGTCAATTGATCTTGGGGCCAGTACCAAGTTTAGCACGTCACAGGGTCAGGTCAGGCAGCCCACACTAAAGCATGGCGCGTGGAAAAGGGAAACTGAAATGTCACATGTCTATGGCCAAAAATGAAACGGACAGAAGGATTCTTTTCGTAATACCAGCAATATCCATTACTGAATGGGCCTGACTGGTGAATAGCAGGTCTTATGGTTTGCCATTAGCACATTACTAATTTAGTGGATGACCGGTGACCCAGACCATGTTATCTTGGCATGAAGACAATGAAGCAAAATCAGGAACTTAAACCCCAAGTAATTGAGATGAGCAGTTGTGCTATGCTCCCTGCAATTCCCTAGAAGCTGTTGTTTTGGAGGCATGGGTGAAGTCCAACTTTCGAAACTGAAATACCGTTATCCTTTGAAATTTTTAGATTAGACAAATGAAAAATTATATGTGCAACTTTGTCTCAAGAAAGACTATGAAAAGACATAATGGTGTGGGTTTTAAAATATATTATAATAGAAATCAGTCGCCACAGTTACGCTTTGAACCATGCTGATGTACAAACGACAGTGTCGGAAAGTGGATGGAGTAGTCAAATTACCCAACTATCCCATTAAGGGAACAGCTCATACAACTCTATCAAGGAAATCAGACCAATAACAATCATTGGCGTACTAAGGATAAATCTATCATTTAATATTATGCATGCTTAATTGGAGAATAGAATATACAGTGAATAAATCACTAGCGATATCTGCGTAGCGAGTATATCTGCCAGGGCAAGATGCCATCTATGAAAGTCGAAAGCTGATATTTTATAGAAAGGAAAGTAGGAGTTCAAGAGGGAAAGTGGCACGTGCATTACCTGCGTGCTAACGAGAATTACTGCAATTAATTACAAGATCTAGGAACTATGACCACCCTATGCCTGTTGGGAGTCCAAAACTGTTGAGCCAATAGGGTACAGAGCATTGGTGGGTTCTGAGAAATTATATACGACTATGAAACATAATTTGACTCATTACACATGTAAGAATGAGAGCACTTAACCTTTTCGCAAGCTATGACCACTTCAAATTACATGCATTCCCTAAACAACATATACAAACCACATGGAATTGTCTACAAGTATAATAGAGTAAATTTTAAAGCCCTGCTTGGATTGGATGTAAATTTTGTGTGCTGCCCGGTATTCAGTTCAAACTTGAGCTAAATTGTGGGGAGCACATGGATTTTACACTCAATCCAAGCAGGGCCTAACATGTACTTGATTTAAAAAAAATACTAACAGCACATTCTACAGCTGTTTTAGGTTGACTAGAATCTCAGTGCAATCCTTTACAAATTATACAAACTCTTGTCTGAGAATCAAGGTTAGGGTAGGTGAACGCCACATGCCCGTACAAAAAGAAGCAGAAGTATCACAGCAAGCATTGCAAGTGCTCGGGGAGGAAAATGAGAAACAAAAGTGTGGGAGGAAAATGAGAAACAAAAGTGTAAGTGTACAGTAAGGTGTCTCCATGATATTGATAGCATCAGAAGTCCCAGCAATAGAGCCTAGTACTGCCTATTTACATGTTTATCAGATTTGATTCATGAACCATTTCAGGGGCATCTGGACAGGGATGCACGGGTATATGGGTGTTTTGGATGCAAAGAGGAAAACAATCAAACAAATAGGCAAACAGTGGAGACAAAAACTGGATGAGGCAAAGGGACATCAACAGTTCTATTATCCTCGGTGTCACAGAGATAATGTTGTACGCACATATAGTAGAAGCATAGCACTTGGAATTTTTATGAAACTTATAACCAGCCATATATTTGACGGCCCATCACTAAATGCGAGCATTTGGCTTAACTCTAAAAGCTCTTTCTAGTTTGAACTCATCAGTCATCACTAACAAATACCCAATTAGGAGGTAATAGGATGAAAAGAGGACAGAAATAAACAGTGGAACACTCAAAATGTGCACATGGCAAAGGGCCACCGATATGGTATGCTCATGTAAACAGTAGTACGGAACCATCACTAACAACCGCCTATACATTTACAAACCATCACTTAACAGCAGCAACTAGCTGAACTCCGTAAGCTCTTTCCACTCATCAGTCACTCCTAACAATGGTCCAATTAAGAGGTGGCAGGGGGCTCTTACTATCGGATAAACATGGATGCGGAAACAGTGGATGAGCCAAGAATTATAATTTAATGCGGCCAGATGAATCAAACTATTAGGGGCCAAAGTATGAGGCAATGAAAAGTTTATTTGATATTGTAAGGATTAACAGCACCA
Source organism: Triticum urartu (assembly GCF_003073215.2). Lineage (NCBI taxonomy): Eukaryota > Viridiplantae > Streptophyta > Magnoliopsida > Poales > Poaceae > Triticum > Triticum urartu. Next base: position 539,870,427 of record NC_053026.1, on the reverse strand, counting down.
TGTGCATGCACTTAAGAGGGCACGGAGTAGCCATGGCTCCTGCCAGTCTCCCCTGTCTCCGACCCTGTGCCGAAATGAAGGCTACCAGCAAACTCGATAACATCCCAGATTTCTATCCAAAATCCATTCACCAGTTAAAAAGCTTCACAACTTGTACAAGAATAAAAAGATCACGAAAACAAGTAATTATGTTGGAGGACACAGATTTTCCTTCTTCATGTCAACTTGTAAGAATATGTACTGTGAAATGTGAATGCCACCTAGAAATTCTAGCCACCGCTTGGTAAGATCTCCGGGCAGTCAGGCACAACCCGACTTTCAGGTTTACTTCATATATCAAAGAATACACCGAATTCACATCATCTACCATTGTTCAACCCAATTCGTACTCGGAAACTCTTGAAGGGAGGAATAAGTAGATCTCCCTACGGCTCTAAACCAAGCACCAGCACTGCAAGCACTCACAGGTGAGGCATACTACTGCAGACACAAACAACCTATGATACTCGCAAAAAAAAAACTATCATAAAACTGGGATTTTACGAAATCTGTGGCAAAACTAGGGGCGGTATTCTCATGTGTCGGAGCAAATCGAAGTGAAATCAAATTACGAGCGAAGGCGTCGGAGACGGGGAATCGCTCACATGAGGTGCTGCGCCTGCTTGATGGATTCCACGTCCTCGGCGCTGACGAGCGACCTGAACTGCGCCGCCACCTCCGCGGCTGCCGCGGCGGTCTGCGGCGAAGCCCCCGGCGGCTTCTCCATGGCTCACCCCCCTCTTCCTCCCCCTCGTCGTGGGCTGGTACGGGGCGTCACGTGTGGCGGTGGCGAGGTTACGGGGCTGTAGGATCGGCTCTGACGCTGGCTACAGCGGCAGCCTTGTCGTCGGCAGCGAGGGCGGTGGACGGAGAGGCGTCTAGATCGGTGGAGACGGAGACGGAGTGAACGAATACGCCATCGACGTCGAACTGGGCCGGGTAAACAGGCCGTTAAGTTGATAGATTGTGTGGGCTTGTACGGTCCTATGCCTTTCGTGCCTTCTGAAATCCAGTTCTCAGTTATCATTGTTGGCAGGTATCAAGGTGGCACCCACGGCTCCAGCCGTTAACCATCTTCTATTTGCAGATGATAGCCTGTTGCTTTTCAAGACTAGTGTGGAGGGTGCAAAGAAGGTATCAGACCTACTAACTTTCTATTGTAACACTTCCGGACAGAAAATAAACAATACAAAGTCATCCATCTTCTTTAGTAAGGGTTGTCCTCAAACAATAAGGGACGGGGTGAAGGACAAACTTCAGGTGCACAATGAGTCTCTCAGTGATCGTTACCTGGGTATGCCAACTGAGGTTGGACACTCAAAGAACGACACTTTCAAATATCTGAGGGGTAGAGTCTGGGAGAAAGTGAAAGGATGGATGGGCAAATTACTGTCGTGTGCTGGAAAGGAGGTGCTAATAAAAGCGGTGGCCCAGGCTATACCGGTCTATTCTATGTCCTGTTTCAGGCTTCCAAGAGGGCTGTGTGATAGTGTTACAACTATAATTCGACAGTTTTGGTGGGGAAGCAAAAGAGGCAGAAGAAAACCAGCATGGGTTGCATGGGATATAATGACTATGCCAAAATATATGGGAGGTATGGGATTTCGTGATCTGGAACTGTTCAACTTGTCTCTCTTGGCTAGGCAAGCATGGAGGGTGATGGATGATCCGGAGTCGTTGAGTGCAAGAATTTTGAAGGCCATATACTTCCCAAATCAATCCCTTTTGGATGCAAAATTAGGCTCTCACCCCTCCCAAATCTGGAGAGGGATACTTGATGGAAGAGATGTAGTTGCTTAAGGAATTATTTGGCGCATAGATGATGAACAAGAGACAGATATATGGAATCATAACTGGATCCCAAGAGAGAGTTTCAGGAGACCGATTGCTTCATTGGTACCGAATCCACCTCGACGTGTCTCAGAGCTCACAGAAACATCAACAACAACTTGGAAAGAAGAGCTGGTGCGGGCTGTCTTCACACCGTTCGATGCGGAAGCAATTGTAAAGATACCTTTATGTACTCGTATGATCTCTGATTTTTGGGCTTGGAGTGAGGAGCCTCGGGGCCACTTTTCTGTCAGCTCAGCTTATCGTATGCTCACCCGCACAAAGCTGAACAGAGAGGCGTGGCTAGAGGGTCGCGGGGGTACATCAAGAGTAGAAGCAGAAGGAGCTGATTGGAAGTCGTTGTGGAAGGTACAGGTCCCGTCGAAGATCAGGGTCTTCATGTGGAGATTGGCAAAGAACTCGATCCCATCGGCTGCAGTGTTGCATAGGCGAAACATGGCAACTTCTGCAGCATGCAGTTTGTGTGGTGTTCATGACTCATGGAGACATGCTTTGTTGGACTGTCCTATGTCAAGGAGCACGTGGGCGCTGTCATCCGAAGCCATCCTGGATCAACTGAGCATTAACCAACATGATTGTGCTAAGGATTGGATCTTTGTCATGGGTAGAACTTTGGAACCGGAGGAATTTATCAGGTTTGTAATAACTCTTTGGGCTATCTGGGGTGCGAGGCGCAAGGCAATATATGAAGATATATTCAAAAGCCCATATGCAGTTCATGGCTTTGTTAACTCTTACCTAGGAGAACTTCTTCAGCTATCTCAAAAGGGTGAGCCCCATGGGAGTGCAGCAGCTGGGCGGTCGGGTTGGCTAGCACCGCCCGAGAATTGTATGAAACTAAATGTTGATGCAGCAGTGAGTAGGGGAGGAAACCATGGAATAATGGGTACAATATGCAGAAACAGCGAAGGCACTTTCCTTGGCGCGTCGGCCTATGTTTTCAGAAATCAAAATGATACAGCTACCTTTGAAGCGCTAGCTATCAGGGAAGGTTTGGCTTTAGCCCAAGATCTGAATTTGAACCGTGTACATCTCGCTTCAGATTGCCAAGGTGTTGTGTCAAAAATCAAGAAGGGAAGTGGATCAACCTACAGAGCTATCATCGAAGAGATCAAGATGACGGCTACGTCTTTTACTTCATGTAATATAGTTCATGAGTATAGGAGCTCCAATAAGGAGGCTCACAATTTAGCGAAACATGCTTTAAAGTTAGGGCCTGGTCGTCATGTTTGGCTAGGCCAGCCAGAGGGAATTCCTTTCGTCCTTGTAAACATTGTGACGGTTTGAAATAAAAGATTCGCGAGATTGCCTAAAAAAAAAGGTGGTAACATATGTTCTGAAACTCCGCTCAAAAAAATATATATGTTCTGCAATTGAAGCTGAAGCTGAACTTTGCGAACTTTAACTTTTTGGATACGGAGTGATGCAGATTTGTTGGGGACACAGCTGCTGCAAATAAACAACTTGAGTGTTGAAACTAAACAAAGGACGTACGATACATTCGAAGGTGTATAAAAGTTGACCATTTTTTAGAGGAAGAAAACCTAAAAGTTGACCATCCGCGCAACAAGTCTCTAATTATTTTCTCCTCCGTCCACAATCGATCTCCACAACGGTGAGGATAGAAGCGGGCAGCTAGAACATGGACTCAATGCCACAGCGCTCAAAGATGTAGGTTCTGCTCTTGTGCTCGACCATGCGCAGCTTGCCTCTGCTCGCTTCTCCGTTCACAATCTCCACGCCCGTGAGGATAGCAGCCGTGTGAGCTGCTAGCTCTTCATCATGCTTCTGAGGTTCCATAAAAACGCCATAGGTTTTGGCTATGCAAAACCTGTTGGCCCCAAGGTACACCATGCTGCTGCGGATCAACAGCCAGTGGTTGGGAGGGCCGGAGACTCGCCACCTGCGCAGCACCTTGGGAGCGCGGTCCAGAGACGAGAGGTCGACGGCGCAGAGGTCGTGCTGGCTTTCGCCGCCGATGCCGAACCAGAGGCCGTGGAGCTCCGGGACTCGCAGGGCGCGGCCATGGAAGGGCAGCACCCAGCGGCCTGCCTTGGCCCACTGGTGGTTGGACGTGTCGAAGCAGTAGGTGCCGAAGGCGCCTTTCTCGCGCGCTGAAGAGATGCAGATGGTCTCGCCGTCCTCGAGCAGCGCGTATGACTGGATGGTGCGGGCTTCGCAGGCCGGATCGTCGAGGTAGGGCGGCGGCGGGAGCTTGCGCCAGTGCCAGGCCTTGTTTACATCGCACCTCCCGAGCCCGTATGGGTTGTAATGGATCAGAGCCTCGAACTCGCTTGCGTAGGACCCGTTGATCGCGTAGAGGGCAGCAGAGCGACCGGAGTCCTGGGCGCCGTCGGCGCTGGCCTTGGTGACGCACAGGGAGATGGGACTCCGCCACTTGGGGGAGTTGAGGCGGGGCAGCATCTCAATGGAGCCGCCGTCGGCGTCGGCGTCGTACAGGACGGCTTGCCCGGCGAAGTCGACCGCGACGATCTTGCCTTCGCCGCCGCCTCGTCCGTAGAAAGGCATGAAGTCGAGCGTCAAGCAGGCCTCGCGGGATGACTTGAAGCTGACCACCGGCCGGGTGAGTTCCTGGGTGCTTCTGTACGGCAGCGACATCTTCTTGGGCTGCGCGTGTGCCGTGATTGCCTCTGCCGCCGAGGGGTAGAAGAGATTCTCATGGGGCATCATGCGGCTCAGCCAATACGAGCCGCCGCCGCCGAAGTCCTTCATCACCAGGTTGATGAACTGCCGGGAGAACATGGCCTCTTGCCAGGGAGGAAGCTGGATTCGTTCAAGATGCGAGAGAGAGATTCAGGAGGGGAGGATGGGGGCGATAAGGGGAGGGGGGAATGGCAATCCCTACTTAAATTACGCTCGCTGACTCTTGGAATCTACCCAAGGCGACTAGGGTTTTACTATTCCGACTGCTTCCACTTTATAAATACGTAGTTTCCGTCCAGAAATACGTACTCGGAGAAATGGATAAGAAGTGATGTATTTAAAATTAAAATACGTCAAGATACATTCATTTCTCTGACGAGCATTTCAGGACGGACGGAGTATAAAGCAACCGGCGAAAAGACCCCAACCACCCCCGACCACCACGTCCCTCCCGGAGGCGACACAGTGATCCCTATTCCCTAGCTCTGCCCACCACCGGCCCTTCCTCTCACCGTCGCTAAGGGTCTCTGCCCTGCGAAGCCCGGAAAGTGCGGACGTCGGCGGGGCCATACCTCCCTTTCTCCAAGGCGATGGCGCGACATTCGTTTGACAATGGTCTTGGCGGTGAGGCACCGCGATGCCCAACGATGGCGCTGCTTGGTGGCGGCGGCGGGTCGAGCATCGCCCGACGGCCCGCCCTCGACTGAAATGGCGGTTGTGAGCTCTCAATCCATCCATTTTGGATCTGAAGTTCGATGGAGGTTCTCGGTCTGTGGTTGCCTGCGGGTGTGGTGGGCACAGTGTTGACTCGCCGATAGTAGCGGCTTGGGGCTTCGGTGCTTGTGAGGCCGATTGCCATGGTTGTTGGCGGGTGTGGTGTCGCCAAGGCTCGGTGGCTACTGGGCACTGTGGTGGTGCTGGTAGCTGCACTGTGCTCGTCGTGGTGGTACTGGTGAGACGTGATGATGTGGCTTTAATGGCGTGGCGCTGCGATAGTGGCGAGGTGAATCAACATGGATGGAGTTACCCTTTTCCGTGAGCGCGATATAGATGAAAATCTACACGTCTTTAGACGGTGCTAGCGGCTTTGGCGCTCGTGTGGGTGTCGTTCCCCTCCTTGGAGGTGCCAATGTGGTGTGTCGGCATCTCTCTCTCTCTCTCTCTCTCTCTCTCTCTCTCTCCGAGTGAAAGCCTAGGTTCGGTTCTGGGTCGGCGGCTTTGGCGTTGTTCCTCAGTTGGGAACATCATTTGTGGAGACATGGCTTAGTGGTTCTATAATGCGTCCTTTTTGGTGCTCGTCACTATTTCGGATTGTTATTCAAGGGCGCTATGTACGCCATTGCGGGTGAGTCCAAGATGATGGCTACTTGGAGTTGTCCGAGTCCACCACCACCTACCAAATCTTTTAGGCGCTCAAGGGTAGTTGGTGCATCGATAAGGATAGTTTTTTTGGAGTTGTTGCTCTTAGAAGGTGGCCAGTGTTGGTGGAGACACAACTCTGGTGATCAATTTAGGACATACACTTATGCATGGTTGTTGTCTCGTGTGCGTTCGTGTTGGTGTTGTTTTGCTTCTCACGGGATTATGGTGGGAGCTTGTCGATCTTTCTTCTAACTTATCCTCTACCTTCTATAAAGCTAAGGCAAGCAGTTTGCCTACTCTAAAAAAATCAACCACAGAATAACGTACATGGCCGAATAATACAAAGTGATGAGATAGCCCTCCTACAATGCTGATCTCAGAATAACCAAATCATGCAAGACACAACGACTACGCTATCGAAATACAACATGGACAGAATTGGGTACAACGCCACATGATGACCCACAAGTGTAGGGGATCTATCGTAGCCTTTTCGATAAGTAAGAGTGTCGAACCCAATGAGGAGCAGAAGGAAATGATAAGCAGTTTTCAGTAAGGTATTCTCTGCAAGCACTGAAATTATCGGTAACAGATAGTTTTGTGATAAGGTAATTTGTAACAAGTAGCAAGTAATAAAATTAAATAAGGTGCAGCAAGATGGCTCAATCCTTTTTATAGCAAAGTACAAGGCTGAATAAACTCTTATATGAAGGAAAGTGCTCCGAGGACACATGGGAATTATTGTCAAGCTAGTTTTCATCACGTTCATATGATTCGCGTTCGGTATTTTGATAATTTGATATGTGGGTGGACCGATGTTTGGGTACTATCCTTACTTGGACAAGCATCCCATTTATGATTAACCCCCATTGTAAGCATCCGCAACTACAACAGAAGTATTAAGGTAAACCTAACCATAGCATGAAACATATGGATCCAAATCAGCCCCTTACGAAGCAATGCATAAACTAGGGTTTAAGCTTCTGTCACTCTAGCAACCCATCATCTACTTATTACTTCCCAATGCCTCCCTCTAGGCCCAAACAATGGTGAAGTGTCATGTAGTCGACGTTCACATGACACCACTAGAGGGATGACAACATACATCTCATCAAAATATCGAACGAATACCAAATTCACATGACTACTTATAGCAAGACTTCTCCCATGTCCTCAGGAACAAATGTAACTACTCACAAAGCATATTCATGTTCGTAATCAGAGGGGTATTAATATGCATAATGGATCTGAACATATGATCTTCCACCAAGTAAACCAACTAGCATCAACTACAAGGAGTAATCAACACTATTAGCAATCCACAGATACCAATCTGAGGTTTGGATACAAAGATTGGATACAAGAGATGAACTAGGGTTTGAGATGAGATGGTGCTGATGAAGATGTTGATGGAGATTGCCTCCCTCCTGATGAGAGGATCGTTGGTGATGACGATGGTGATGATTTCCCCCTCCCGGAGGAAAGTTTCCCCGACAGAACAGCTCTGCCGGAGCCCTAGATGGTTCCGCCAAGGTTCCACCTCGTGGCGGCGGAGTTTATTCCCCAAAGCTTGCTTATGATTTTTTTTCTCGGATGAACGACCTCATATAGCAGAAGATGAGCATTGGAGGGCCACCAGGGAGCCCACGAGGCAGGGGGCGCGCCCAGGGGGGTAGGGTGCGCCCCCACCCTCGTGGTCAGGGTGTGGGCCCCCTCAGGTACTTCTTTCACGCAATATTTTTTATATACTCTGGAAATAACTTCCGTGAAGTTTTAGGACTTTTGGAGCTGTGTAGAATAGGTCTCTAATATTTGCTCCTTTCCAGCCCAGAATCCCAGCTGTCGGCATTCTCCCTCTTCATGTAAATCTTGTAAATAAGAGAGAATAGACATAAGTATTGTGACATAATGCGTAACAATAACCCATAATGCAATAAATATTGATATAAAAGCATGATGCAAAATGGACGTATCAATTCCCCTAAGTTTAGACCTCACTTGTCCTCAAGCGAAAGTCGAAACCGAAAATATGTCCACATGTTTGGAGATAGAGGTGTCGATAAAACAAAATACGGACATGAGGGCATCATGATCATTCTTAGAGCAGCAATATATATATATATATAGGTAAAATAGATGGGGCACCTAGGTGCTTGGGCACCTTGATCGTTTTGGAAACTGTGATATATTTAATTCGTTTCCTAGCTATTCTTCATGCAAGACTTTCCATGCTTATGTTTTATTTTTTGTTCTAACAATTGGACATGCAAGACTTGCCATATATATATACCACCCTCAGTGAGGAATTCTTATTCCTCACCCCAGCCGACCTGTGTAGCATATCTTAGTCGATGTAAGGTTACATCAGAGTAGAAGTGTTCTGTAAGACATTCTAGCAACGTAAGATTACCACACTTGTGCCCTGTAAAGTTACGTCAAGGAAGCAAGCTAGGCACACCGAAACCACCACCGTAAGAAACAAGGTGATTGCAACTTAAAATTATGGCTACAAATGGCGGATGTGTTTCTTTTTTTTCTGTTGAGATAAGGCTGCATTCTGGCATTAACAATTTTTAATATATTAGCAAAATGTAAGTAAACATATTTTAATAGATCGATGAAACGGGCTGAAACAATCAGTGGCCCTACGTTTATCTTTTGTTCAGAAGTCAAGATTTTCTCTCTTCTGACTGTAGCTAACCATGACTCTGTTTTTGCTTAGTACTGCTACTTTTCTTGTTCATCCTGTCTAGTAGGATCCTCATCGTGCTGCTCTTAAATGAGATGATGCTCCAGCACCAGGTCAGATTCCTGCTCAGCCCAAGGAGAACGAGAACTTCAAGCATCAAGTGATCTCTAGGACTGTTTAAAACACTTCTCTTTGTCCCTGTAAAAAAACACTTCTCCTTAAAACACTACTCAGTCGCAGTGTGGCCACCACGGAAAGGCAAGAAGCTGCCTTGGGTTAGACTGCAGTATATCCACAAAAGCATAGGGCACCGAGCACTTGAGTGAGCTACATTACAACAAGCCAACTTTGAGCTATCATTAGAATCTGAGAGATGAGGATGTCCTGCGCAATTATGTTCCCTGACATTGAACTTTCTAGGAATGTAAATAACCTATGTTTGAGTATGGCTTGTCGCAGAAAGGAAATCTTAAAAATGACTCCTTATCTCCCATTGTCCAGGAATATGGCGAAGATCATTGGAAGCTGTTGCCTGTGCTAGAGTCTGGTTATATGTCAGGAAGAATGATCTGGCCACTTGTAATGGTGGTGGCGATTCGAGCGGCTACCTGAAGAGCTAGCACGCTTCCGCCTGGAAGGGTGAGATGCTTTTGTGCTGTTGTTCTCCATCAATTTGAATGAAGAGCATTGTATCTCTTGCAGAACCTGGACTCCCTCGTATATGCATATTGTTGACCATACTGGAAGTAGTTCCGTAATGTTCATCACTCTGAAAAGCAAAAAAGAAAAGGCAGAGAGAGAGGATAAATTATTTACTTTGATAAATACAAAGGGTCACAATAGAAGGTACTAATGTGGAACCCATCTATTCTTCAGGTGCCGCTTCACGCTGAGGCTGTGGAATTTGGTTATTCAGAAATTTCTCATACACGACATGGACACATCTGCGTGGAGCTCGTACGACTCAGTCAAGGCATGGTGGGCGAGCATGAGTGCCGTGGGCACCACCAACCGAAAAGTGAAGGCCTCGATCACCATGCTTGTCTCGTGGGTCATTTGAAATGAGAGAAACACAAGTGTTTCGGCATAAGAGCGCACCTCCGCCAACTTTACTCAACACCATTGTCGACGATGCAAACCTTTGGATCACCGCCGGGGCAAAGAAGTTAGGATCCTTTTTATTGCGAGAATAATTGTCATGCCGTACTTTGGGTGTATGTTGCAACAAACTCTTCTCTCCTTATTTAATATGTGAGGCAAATCTTTTGCCTCCGTTTCAAAAAAACAATAGAAGGTACTGTAAAAGAGACTAAAAATCACATATATTTTACAATATTTTGGAAGTAAAGGGGAGCCCAGAGATTGCTCTAAAAAGTTGCAATAGTTTAATCATTTTCAAAAAGAGACAAAGCATGTATGGAATGTATATTTAAGGCACCACAGACAAATAAATACGTTTTTAAGTATGCATTCAGTTCAATATATAATAGTTGGTTGCATTCATATATGGAAGATAAAGTTATATATCGCAAATTGCAAGAATCAAATATTGCAGCTAATTAAAGTTTAGATCAGAGCACCTCAAAAGCCGACATGTCCTAGTATTGTATAGATTCATAGCAGGTGTCATTTTGGATCTCTTAAACATGCAAACAATAGTAATTGCAGGACCAACAGCAAAACATGCCTTGTGTCTTTGTACTTTTCTTATTTGAATCAGCCCTAGCTTTATCACTATCAATCATCTATTATGGATCTTTGGTTACAAGAAACAAAACACTCATTTAAGATAAATTTAGTGTGAGAGACAAAACAGAAAATCTTAATGATCTAGCACAATAATATCTCATATAGTGCAACCCAATCAGATGATATATAATGCAACATTCTCTGACGATCCAGATAATTTTAAAAGAGCAAATTACAAAATACGGTAGGGTGAGAGGTGCAACTTTTCCAATGGTACTATAACTAGCAGTATCAACTCCAAACATGCTGCATTACCAAAAAAACACTCTGACCATGCTACATGCTTTGTGTTTTATCTATGGTTGCTTCTGTTTCTTAATACCATGTTCAATAAGTTGACTACATATGAGTTTTCGAACACATAGAGTAGATCTCGTAAGCCCAACTTCCATTTCAGTGCATCATAAACCAAATACCGTGACTAATTATATAGAAGAGATGATCGACATCACAATTACTACAGAACTAGTTATATACGCAAGCGGAATTCAGAAATTCTCATCATACTATTTCCAATACTAAAATGGTGATAGTAGTATCCAGCTTCAAGCTTGCTTTTACAGTCAATATATCCTGCTTGTTTTTTCTCACCAACTTAGGTGATAGGGCAAAGGGACCACAAAAATCATAACTTCATCCCTCCGTCCAAAATGAGTGTCTCAACTTTTTACTAAAGTTGTACTAAGGTTGAGACACTTCTTTTGGAACGGAGGTATTAATTTGTACATGAATTAAGTATGGTGATCTTTCCAAGAAAATTTTCTACCTATGAAAGGGTGGAACCTATTGCGATCCATAGAAAGGATTTGACGACTTTATTGTTATACCTTACATATTACTCCCTCCGTATCATGTGTCAAAAATGTTTTATATTATGTTACGGAGGGAGTATTAATTACCAAAGGCCAGTCCCTGTCCCTATCCCTACACACCCTCGAAGTTCTGCAGTACGCTGACAGTATCAGGGGGAGACTTCAGCAAGTCCAAATCAATGGCCAGCCACAAAACATGTGAAATGTCTACCATCTCTTAGTATTGTTAAAAGATTTATGCAGACCTGCTAAATTTTATTATACAAATATGTAGCCGAATTTTCTTATATAGATAGCTAGCTTGTTGTAAACAGTGTCCAGTGACATGACAAAAGGGAAAAGTAGGTTAATTAAGAACACTACCTGACAGACTTACCCCCATGTTCTCAGATTCAGCTATTACCAGCTACTACTGATTGACCGGAAAGAAGTGCACTGATTTTTCTGTTGTTTTTAATTTGTTTCATACAATTGCTAGTTTATCCAATAATCTGTGAGGGGACTGTTGGAGCTAACTCGACATTGGCATGTCATAAATTGTTGAAGGTGTGCATAAAAAAATTCAAGATGCCAACAGAAGGTTAGGTAGAGGCCTGATTAGCTCAAACCAAATAAAAGTAAATGCGGTGAATAAGCCTACTTGAGATTAATTAACCATGGATCTGCTCATCAAACTTTCTAACAAAAACAGAGTATATGGCGGAGATCAGCTAGCAAATTGAGCAAAAAGCGGTTCCCAGAATAAAGAGGAAAACATAATCAAAGACGTCCTCAAATATTGCTAATCTGGAATGGAAAGATCCCTTGCGAGATTTTTTCGTACCCGTGTGGCCGTGTGGCTTCTACGTTTGATGATTGAACAAGGTTAGGAGGATAGTCGTAGACTTGTGGCCTTGTGAAGCAGGTGGAGACGGGGAGTCGTTCCTCATGGCTGGACTACATGGAGGAGGGGGCGAGCATACTGTCGCTGGATGCCGCCGGCCGACGAGGGCACGAGGTCGCCCGCCGCACGGACACAAGGGCTCGTCCTCACCACACCGCACAAAGCCCAGAGGCTGCGTGATGCTACCATCCGCTCGCCTCTGCGCTGCGAACCACCCAGAACTTCCGGCCGCTCGCCGCCGAGATCTGCCACCGCTTCCGCCCTCCATGGACCCATTCAGAGACCGAGTTCCAGCTCTTAAACCCACGACTAAAAATAATAACCGTCCGCGCATATGCTAAACCAAAAATTACATCAAGGCGGAGAAAAGTTTACGAGTACGAAGGGGTGAGCGGTGGATCCCGTAAAAAAAAGTGAACGGTGGGGGTGCGAGAACTTCTGGCTCGGTCGATCGATTCGGGTGAGGAATTACTTATTCCTCTCCCAGGGTTATTAATAGACTTTCTATATACTAGTAAGCTTGCACGTGCAACGCACGTCTCGACTAATTCATTTTTCAGAGATACATCTACTCCCAATCAAATACAGCTTGCCTACCTGTCTCTCATACTATCATATTCTTATAGTAGTTCTTACCAAGAATGAATGTCGGGTTTGGCAACGGATGCCAAGAATGCACTCACACATTTTAAAGGCAATATCGTGCATACATTTTAAAGGCAATATCATTTCCAACCAAACGGCATGCACGATGGTTGGCTCTTTTACCCTGGAGATAAATTCATCCTGATCATCTTGTAGACTATCCGGCCTACAATTCCAGTATGTACAAGTACAACACCATTCAGCAGGATCTTTACTATTTTCTGAAAAGATTCCTTTATAGTTTATTCCAAACTGAAAAGGATCTTTATCTATTTTTTGAAAAAAAAATCCTTTATAGATCATCTTGTACATGTACAGAACAGAAGTAAAAGACAAGTTGGGAGTTGTGCAAGTTGGGAGTTGTGCATTTCAAACTGAAAAGGATCATTATCTATTTTCTGAAAATATTCCTTTATAATTTATTTTTCTTGGTTAGTGAAAGTAAGTAGGAACACAAGATTATGGTGGAAGTTCTTTCTTCTTTTTCCTGTGGACTGCAGGAGTGATAAAATGGTTTCTTTTGTTTAAGCACTAAAATATTACTTGAGCACACAAGCCTAGTTTATAAATCATGACACTGTTTTCTTTGCTGGAAACCATGTGTGCGATGTAGACCAGTTTTATAACATGAGCAATAGCATCAGCAAGGAAAGTAATATATAATTACAGAGAGCTAAACCCATATATATCCTCTCAAAATCCATATTCCAATGAACTGTCATTATCTTACTCTCCTTCCTGTAGTATTTATAATTCTTTTCAAGGTAAGCTTCACTAAACAGATGAGAAACTTGCAGGTTCCATTCAAGAGAAAACTTGAGACATACTTTTCTATGCATTGATCTATCAATGATGTTGACAGCAAGGAATAGTGTTTCACCCAGTAGCTCAAGCTTGTACTGCACCTGCATACTGCATTGGACAATGAAACATTGGGGTTTGTAAGAACTTTACATTCCAGAGAATACCAAGATAGACTACTTTGCCAAATCCACTAAGCATCGAATGGAATCCTTACCTCAATCAACCAGTCAATCAGAAAAATATGCCTTTTCTCATTGATATCAGTTTGGTGTGTCATGTAGGTGGGGGGCTCACAACTCAACTTGTACATCACAACAAATTTGGCAATGAGATTATTATTGTCGTACAAGGTCAGAACTCTGTAAATAACTTCGACGGGGTTCCAAGCAGATAATTACCTTGGTCCGTCTGTAGAAGCTATAAATTTCAGTGAGGTATTCGACAACTGCGAGGGAGTTCCTGATGTCATAGCTGTCGATGTCAGGTGCTACCTGGTAACAAAAAGAACAAATATGCTGAAATATGAACAGAGATACTTTAAAAGCAGGATGATGACCATGTAAATGTCTAAAGATCGATTAAATCCTCCATCAACTTATATGAACCAGTTGTTCACAAAATGTCATGCCATCATGACCCAAAGGCATGTCACCCAGACAAACTTCGTACTAACTATAATTAGCGTGTCCAGTATGTCATCTACCCTGCACAAAAAGAGAACGCGCTTCTTTCGCTAATAATTATAGGATGATGTGCTTGTCATACACACAACAGGCATTGCCGCATTCATACCCCCCAGTACTACATATAATCCCCCAACTGAAAAGATCCGCTAGTAAAGTCGCTTCCGGCAGTCTAGGCACCATTGTAGTATGGTAGCTTGACGATTTTGCCATCCGCAGAAACGACGTTGTTCAAGAGTCAAGACATAGCCATAGTCGTAGTAAAGCTCCGTCAAAGCACGTATACCAGTTAGAACTCAAGAGAAGCTATAGAGTTTTACCTGTAGAAATTGTTGAGATGCATCAGAAATCAATTCACCTGAAGTGGAAGTATCATGTCGGCAGCAAAAATCGTCACCTTTTGTAGCTTGACGTCGTGGTGATTTGTTAGGACACACTGGGCGAAGAGGTTACGGTTGCAGCTGTGGTTTATGAACCTTGCGAAACTTCCAACAGAGCCATCATCGATGTAGTCCTCCGGCGCCGGTGGTGCCTCGGGATCGTTCTCAACGTGAAGTGATGGCATATGCATATCAGACCCTGCCCTTTTTTGTACAAGAGTGGAAACAAATCATTTACAAACATCCATTTTTCAGAGACAAACTAAGAAACCGAGCAATGAGACAAATGATGAGTAAGCGAAATGAAAGCTTGAAGCGAAACAATTAGTACCTCCCGTCCATCTTTAGAACCTCCCACTTCTTCAGTCCTCCTCAACACACCAACATACTCACAGATTGGAGCCCCAGGGAGGATGGCTAAACATCTCATCATTAACTAAAAAAATCTGAATGAAAAATCTGAATGTGACCACCTTTGATGAAACAAAAAATGCTAGGAATCATGGAACAGAACAACGAACAACATTGATCCTGCCCCAAATCGAATTCATTGAATGGTGCAATCGGGTGTAACTGCACAATAAATTAAATTCGACTAATATAGGCTTTAAGCAAAAACAATCATAGAGATGAATAGAAATAATTCAATTGAGGGCCAATACCTCATTTGAGGAAAACATCCTAATGGAGATCGATTTTATTTGCATTCTAAAACCTCGTTGGTCTAACACCATGTTATCAGTACTATACTGTGCAGAATTTTTACTTATTTAATATTTGATTACCTAATTAGTAGTAATCCATGATGGCTATCAAGAATCCATGCATAATATTGAAAAGCATCACCTGTCTAAGAAACAAATAAATCTACAAAAATCAAGTTGCCTCTTGCAAACCTTGTCGACCACCAGCACAGGGGCTCAGCCCGGAGGGGGCGGCTGGGTTGGCTGGGGAGGTCGGGCAGATGCTAGGCGAGCAGGAAACTTGAGCAAACGTGCTTGCCGATCCCGATGCCATCCAGCAACTGGTAACTGGCCACCTCGAAATCGTGTGCCGCGGTGATGCTATCCGTCAAGCATCTGGACAATATATTGGGTAGCTGGCCATGGTTAACTTCGGAGGTGGTGGAGTTGTTGGTCATGCTGAAGAAAAATGCAACGGGTGTTGCAGGGTTGCAAACACACAGAACTTCCTCTGATAAAATTCAGTTTTGAACCTAACAGATATAAGCTTTAAACTTGAGATCAACAGCTCTCACCAGGTGAAATCGGGCCTTCAACGAAACACAGCCCAAAATTCAATCTGAACAAAATGAAGGAAAATTTGAATGTGGAAATAATTTAAGATCAGAACCAAACCTACCCACCTGGATGGTTCACGTACGCGACGGAGCTACTGGAGGAGGGCACGCCGAGGAAAAAGACTCGACAGCCGAGGGCGCGACGGGCAAGACACACGACCGCCTCGCTTGGAGAGGACACAATCCCGCATGCCGAGCAGGTCTAATCACCAGCCTGGCAAGCCCGTAGGTGGAGGCCGTGAGGAAGAAACCCCATCCGCTGACGTCTCTTGGAAACGGATGGCAGCGGGGAAGATCCGGTCATCACCGTCGTCAATCTGGTAGGGAGGAAGACTGGCAGTCGCGAGGGAAGGACCATCGGAGCTTTGGTCCATGGCCATGGCGCCCTGCAGTGTGGGAACGAAGATAGAGGAGATAGATTAGTGAGGTGTGGCGGCGAACTGCTGCCCAATACGGCGACCCCCGTTCCTGTGCCGACGAAGAGGAAGAAAGGGCCAGGGAGGAGATGATGTGAGAGTGCAGCCTCGGCCAAAGTACGGGAGCACCCTCGCTGGCATCAACCGCAGCGGCACGGGGCGGCGGCCGGGCACCGCACATCTCCCTTTTCGAGGGTGAGACGCGGGGTTCAGCGGGCACGGCGAGGGGGAGGCGTGCGAGCGCCACATGCCGCGTGGGTTTTCTTTGAGTGAGGGACGGCGGCAGTGGGCGCGTGGGGGAAGTGCGAGAGAGGAGGCAGGAGCGGTTTCTTTCCCTTTTTTACGGCGAGTGGAGGTGGGCAGCAGGGAGACGTGCGTTTGGTAAGGGCTAATTGCAATTAGCACTAAACACAAACATGGGATGATTCTGAGCCGTACAATTTGTTGCATGGATGAATAGGATGAATTGGTTCTCCGCCCTTTCATGCTTTTATAGTGGTATATATATATATATATATATATATATATATATATATATATATATACACACACACAAGATCCTCACATATCTATAACCTCTATGTCAACACGGCGCCCCACTGTGTTGGTGTCACCGCTTATCCTCCTTTCCGTCCTCACAAGAGCCGAGACTAATGGTTGTATTCGCGGACACCAGCTTGTCGAACAAGGACGGTTTCAACCCGGCGGCGTCGATGATAAGTGCTAACTTGTCAACACATATGTGGGCTGATGGTCTTCGCTAAATCAAGTACTAATAATAACACTTAATTGGACCAATAACATAACTTATGTTACATAGCCCAGAAAAATATTATTGCAAAAAGGTACGGGTTGAAAAAAATTGGTTCACAATCATTTACTGGAAAATATATTATGACAATGTTTGTCGTATATATGGACACAGGGGATCAATGTTTTGCTTTAAAGTTCTATGAAGTGTTTGTGGCTCATGCCACATTACATTTAGAAGAAGAAAATCTTGTCATCTGTAGGCGGGGGCTAGCACTTTAGAGAAGTTATACCCTCGAGATTCACTCTCAAATAAAATTCAAAAGTGCAAAAACAGATCTAACAGTAGTCACAATACAACTTGGCAGCCTCCTTGTTTATTAACTTGCCGTTGTTCTGATGTAGATTAGGCACCAGCCTCTCTAGCTATGAAAACTCAAAGTACGTACTAAATGAAATCCTTCTCAACTGTGTTTCTGCTTCCACAATAATCAAAAACTTTTTGTAGCAACATCAACAGTCAATACATTTTATTTGTGCAGACAGAAATACATATCACAATATTGTTACTCCACCCTCTCGAGCAAATACATCATTGTGAATTAGTGGGTTGCACATAATTAGGGTCACATAATGGATTTAAGTCGGGTGGAATTTAACATCGTGTAAACTCGAGTGTAGTACACCCAAGAGTAGAAATCCACTCATTTCTCATCTAAATCCACCTTGTATCTTTGGTACTGCAGAAACAGATCACGTCAATTTATAAGCAACAACATTATCTAAATTTATAAGCAGCAACATTATCTATGCTCTCGTATCTTTAGATGTGCAATAATCAACAAGTCTCGTCATGAACAAATTCGCTGCAACCTCACCTCTCTGTACAACCACGTGAGGCTTGATCTTGCTGGCGAGCAAGTTTACTGCAGCCTCAAAATCTTCACACAATCTTGTTGGGTAACACATGCGCGTACACTTTCTTACTGAAAAGAAATTTGGTACTGCAACCCTTCTGATTTAGGCAAGTAACAGCAACATAGTGCTGAGAAGTAGTATCCTCACTGTAATATAATAGTAGCGTCAACATTATTTCTGAGAAGTGAGTGGAAAACTAAACTGAAGATCAAACCCCATTACTTTTGATTTTCAATACAAATGAAAGGTGCAATATAATAACAGTATAAAACTTCGATAGGAGTAATGGGAGACTAAATGGCATTTTCAGATTAACCTGCATATGAATGAGCATAATCCATAGTGACAGAACAAATAATTCCTTGTCACTATTAAGAATATCTTCTGCTTAAATTGTGACTCCATCTGCATCAGACATCTGAACCCGAGCTTGCTTGATATGCTGGATAGCCATGGTGCAGTTGTGCAATTTCTTTTTATGTGTACCTGATGTAGCAATCACTTTCTGAAATAAAGTATAGTGTCATAGTAATAGCAATAAGCATCGGGATAATGTGGGAGCTGAACAACTCTACATAGAGTTATGGCATCATGGAGACGTTGAAATAAATTTCCTATAGTGAAAACATACTCTGACAGCACAACCTATAAGGAAAGCTTAATTGGATTATTCACCAAAGATTCAAAAGAAACTTATAACCAAAACATAAGATGTCAAGAGTTCAGAACTATGTGGGATAGTTATTGTTCTTTTGAGATCATTATTGCATAGTTGTAGAGCACGGCAACGCCGGCTATCACAATAATCTTGTTGATAATTCAGTTTATAGCCCATGGCTGATAGACGCGTCAAGAGATCACCTTCTGCATGAAAGATTCTTCAATTGATGAACAAGTAAAAGAAGACACACCCAGTTGAATAAAATACATGCAGGTTTGCAAATAAAATTAAGCATGCATGCCAAAAATTAAATCCGTACATAAGCAGAACATGTACCATGAAATCAAATGATAAAAATGCCTACCAAAACTTTGCACAAGGGGCCGCCAAATAAAGAAGATAATTAACCACACTCTGATGGGTACATGTACACGTGTGATGGTATTGCACGATCAAAATTCACTATTGTACTTTAGAAGTATTATCGTGGACATCAGACTACATACCTCATGATGATGTATATCCTGATTTGACTGCCTATTGAACTGGAGGAAGCAGCTGGTTGTGCCCTCACCACTGTCGTCGACTCTGTCGGGCATGTATTAGATCACTGATAGTACTGAAACCGTACAATTTCTGACATGCAAGTAGTAGTTTCGTTGTAAAATTAGTTCCAATAACTATAGTGAAAATATATTCAACATGTAAAGCAGTGGGTACTAAATACTGCATGCACGGTCCAGTAGACGCAAACTCCCTAGTAGCTTCACACATATGCACATAAAATACCAATCACACACATATGCAGATCTTCAATTGTAATTAGCATCCACGGTGCTGGGGTCAGTCGAGAAGCATCGCTATCACATACTGCCTGAGTAGTCATTAGAGTAAATCAGTAAATCTCTTTGATTGAAATGCATACATGCTTTTGAGTAACTCTGAACAAAGAAAAAAGAATTGCTTGCTATCATGCGTGGTATGGTTAAAAGTAAGAGGGGTTAATGGAACCATTGGAGTCATAGGCTCCTAGTCACGCCGACTCGCCGAGGCTGCCATCTAGCCGGCAACGCAGTCGGCGCCTTCTCTCCAGATGGACGAAGGTTTTGCATGAAGTTTGAAGTGGGAGGACGGAGGTCCAGCCACTCTAGACGTGTGGAGATCGGCATCTAGCCTACCTAGCGGATCCATACGTGTGTGCACGAGAAGCAACATGACAACATCTAATAGCAAACTTTGTACGTTGCAACTTCAAGCTAACATTCTTCTCAAAATCCATCAACCTACTTGTTTCAGTTGTGCATGGACCGATTGATCCAGGCCGGGAACAGGTCGCCAATGGGGTTGACCGCGCAGGTCTCCCAATGAGAGAGCTGCGTCTCCAGGCCGTCGGGCGGTAGACTGGGAGATCTCCCATGAGCTCCCGCTAGCACCAACCAGACCGAAGCATGCAGAGCCTGATTCACCTGCAAGATTACTGTCTCGTCATCAACTAATCAGTGGCAAATCACAAAGTACATGTTTAGAACGATCAAAAGCAGGCAGCAATAGCAACAGCGATATGCAGGCGAGGGCGACGACGTCACCATGAACACAGGAAGGTACAGCTAGGCGGAGGAGGTGTGCGGGGTAGGGAGAGTGACGGCTGGGAAACCCCTATCGGGCAGCGGGAAGGAGAGGAATCCAGAAATCAAACCTGGAACTGCCGACAGGAGCCGCCACCGGACCACCAGCAGGAAGCCGCGCCGTCCCTACTCTGCCTTGTCTTCTTTCCATCTCATCTTCTCTCTCTCTTCCTCGTCTCTTCTTCCTGGGAGACCGAACCGCCATAGCCATGGAGCGTCGCCGCCGCAGGCCCCCTCACCGCCGCACTGGATCCTGACCTGATCCGCCACTTCCCCGCTGTTCCCCGCCTCCCAGAGCCCTACCACCGCCGTCGTCCTGCATCTCGATCGGATCTGGAGCGCCGCCGCTCGATCTAAACGTGAACATATGGTTGACGAAAAAAATATGAACCGTTTTTTCTTCACTTACCAAGAACTGCGGGTTAAATTAGTGAAAATACGGGGACCTTTTCATAAAAAAGGTCGTGACGGTGAACCCGGAGACTCAATCCGTGCTTTATTATTAGGGATATATATATATATATTGTCATATGATCTCTTATGCTAAAGCAACAATTCAATCACACTTTCAAGTATGAATCATAAACTTCATTGAGAACCAACAAACTCTAATCTCAGTCATTGAGGCAATTGCAATTTATCATAACATAGGAAAGAGTCAATATAAGAGTTTTTCAGCAAGTCCACATACTCAACCATCTTTTAGTCTTTCACAATTGCTAACACTCATGCAATATTTATGGGTATGAAGTTTTAATCGAACATAAAGAAAGATAGGGGCTTATAGTTTTGCCTCCCAACGTTTTACCTCAAGGGTAATGTCACAATAATAGTTCATGAAAACTCACATCCAATTAGCTATATATATCAGGATCTTTCCAACACATTGTGCTTGCCAAATGATAAAATATAAAAAGGAAAGGTGGATATCACCGTGACTCTTTGCATGAAGTACAAGACAAGAATAAAAGATAGGCCCTTTGCAGAGGGAAGCAGTGGTTGTCATGCACTTTTATGGTTGGATGCACGAAATCTTAATGCAAAAGAACGTCACTTTATATTGCCACTTGTGATATGGACCTTTATTATGCAGTTTGTCGCTTTTATTTCTTCCATATCACAAGATCGTATAAAGCTTATTTTCTCCACACTAATAAGTCATACATATTTAGAGAGCAATTTTTATTGCTTGCACCGATGACAACTTACTTGAAGGATCTTACTCAATCCATAGGTAGGTATGGTGGACTCTCATGGCAAAACTAGGTTTAGGGATATTTGGAAGCACAAGTAGTATCTCTACTTGGTGCAAATATATTGGCTAGCATGAGAGGGAAAGGCAAGCTCAACATGTTGGATGATCCATAACAATATAATTTATCTCAGATGTAAGAAAACATAACCCATCACGTTGTGTTCCTTGTCCAACATCAACTCTTTAGCATATCATACTTTAATGAGTGCTCACAATTATAAAAGATGTCCAAGATAGTATATTTATATGTGAACCTCTCTTTCTTTATTACTTCCTATTAATTGCAATGATGACCAAACTATGTTTGTCAACTCTCAACAATTTTTATTCATCATACTCTTTATATGTGAGATCATTACTCTCCATAAGATCCATATGATCTCTTTATTTATTTTTATTTCTTCTCTTTTATTTTATTCCCTCAAGATCATAGCAACTCATCAAGCCCTTGACTCAACACTAATCTTTATTTTATATAGCTCACGGACTCGATTACATAAGAAGATCATAAAGCAAAACTCACAACTAGATCATACTAAAACTTTATTCTACTGGATCAAGATATTATCAAAAGGATCGAACTAAGAAAAGCGGTAAAGATAAAAGTGATGGTGATACGATACCGGGGCACTCCCCCAAGCTTGGCAGTTGCCAAGGGGAGTGCCCATACCCGATGCTCAGTTCTTCTTTGTTGGTGAAGAAGGTGTTGGTGATGATGGGTAGTTGCACATCGAGCGTAAGAGATCCTCCAATTTACGGATAATGCCCTTGAGTGCGATGATATGCTCCTTCAACAAAATATTTTCACTTGTGAGATACTTGTTTTGAATGCGAGCTAATTCAATCGTCTTGAAAGCTTCAATCTCCGTTGGGGTAAGGAGATTGTGGTGATGTTGAAGGATGTCTTCTTCTGCCACTGTCGGAACTTGATCCCCCATGGCCTTCTTGATCCCGTCATCCTTGTAGATCTCTCCAGGTTCTTCTCTCTTCAGCTCTATCTTCATTAGCCAAGCATCGTTGCCCTCGTTGTTGGAGGAGGAGGGAGACGACATGATGCTTGGCCATGACAACCCTGGCAGAAAATAGCTCGAAACAAGAACATGAGATTTTTGTGTGATACGGTGGTCAAAACCTTTAGGAGATTATATAATGAATTTTTACCGACCAAAAGAAGTATCATGCAAGAAAACAGAGTCCGGAGAGCACACGAGGTGCCCACAAGGCAGAGGGCGCGCCCTCCACCATCGTGGAAGCCCTGTGTCCTTTCCGGTCTGCTTCTTATTTTCCTATTTTTTATATATTCCAAAACGGAAAAATATTGCCATTAGAACTGTTTTGGAGTCGGTTTACTTACCGTACCACGTACCTATTCCTTTTCGGAGTCTGAAACGTTCTGAAAAGTGTCCCTTATGTATTCCTCCGGGGTTATGGTTTCAATAATATTAGTTTCAACATTTATAGGATTACCTAAGATATAATGTTTGATTCTTTGACCGTTCACCACCTTCCGATTTGTGCCTTCGAAGTTGTTGATTTTTATGGCATCGGAATGATAGACCTCCTCGATAATGTAATGACCTTCCCATTTAGAGAGAAGTTTGTCTGCAAAAAATCTTAAACGAGAGTTGTATAGCAATACATAATCACCTACATTAAACTCACGCTTTTGTATCCTTTTATCATGCCATCTTTTAACTTTTTCTTTAAACAGCTTGGCATTTTCATAAGCATGGGTTCTCCATTCATCAAGTGAGCTAATGTCAAAAGGCCTCTTCTCACCGGCAAGTTTGAAGTCATAGTTGAGCTCTTTAATAGCCCAATATGCCTTATGTTCTAATTCAAGAGGTAGGTGACATGCTTTACCATAAACCATTTTATACGGAGACATACCCATAGGATTTTTATATGCAGTTCTATAAGCCCATGCTGCATCATCAAGTTTCTTTGACCAATTCTTTCTAGATCTATTAACAGTCTTTTGCAAAATTAATTTAAGCTCTCTATTGCTAAGTTCTACTTGACCACTAGAGTGTGGATCATAAGGAGATGCAATTCTATGATTAACATCATACTTAGCAAGCATTTTACGAAAGGCACCATGAATAAAATGTGAACCACCATCAGTCATTAAATATCTAGGGACTCCAAACCTCGGAAAAATAACTTCTTTAAGCATCTTAATAGAGGTGTTATGATCAGCACTACTAGTTGGAATAGCTTCTACCCACTTAGTAACGTAATCAACAGCAACAAAAATATGTGTATACCCATTAGAGGAAGGAAAAGGTCCCATATAATCAAAGCCCCAAACATCAAATGGTCAATAACAAGTGAATAATTCATAGGCATTTCTTGACGTCTGCTAATATTACCAATTCTTTGACATTCATCACAAGATAAGACAAACTTACAGGCATCCTTGAAGAGCGTAGGCCAATAAAAACCGGATTGCAATACCTTATGTAGTTCTATCTCTAGCGTGGTGTCCTCCATAAGCCTCGGAGTGACACTTGCGTAAGATCTGTTCCTGTTCATGCTCAGGTACACAACATATAATAACACCATCTACTCCTTTAAAAAGATGTGGGTCATCCTAGAAGTAATGCCTTAAATCATAGAAGAACTTTTTCTTTTGCTGGTATGTGAAACTAGGTGGTATAAATTTAGCAACGATGTAATTAGCATAATCAGCATACCATGGAGCAGTACGAGAAGCATTCATGACATCTAATTGTTCATCAGGAAAGCTATCATCAATAGGTAGTGGGTCATCAAGAACATTATGTAACCTAGACAAGTTGTCTGCAACGGGATTCTCAGCTCCCTTTCTATCGATAATGTGCAAATCAAATTCTTGTAGCAAGAGAACCCATCTAATAAGTCTAGGTTTAGCATCCTTCTTTTCCATAAGATATTTAATAGCAGCATGATCAATGTGAATAGTTACTTTAGAATCAACAATATAAGGTCTGAACTTATCACAAGCAAATACAACTGCTAAGAATTCCTTTTCAGTAGTAGCATAATTTCCCTGGGCATTGTCTAGAGTTTTACTAGCATATTGAATAACATTTAATTTTTTATCAACTCTTTGTCGTAGAACAGCCCCTATAGCATAATCACTAGCGTCACACATAATTTCAAAAGGTAAATTCCAATAAGGTGTCTGGATAATAGGTGCAGAAATCAAGACTTTCTTAAGTATTTCAAATGCTTCTACACAATCATCAAAGACAAAAGGAATATCTTTTTGTAATAGGTTAGTCAGAGGCCGGGAAATTTTTGAGAAGTCCTTAATGAACCTCCTATAAAAACCGGCATGACCAAGGAAACTTCTTATACCTTTTATGTCCTTGGGACACGACATCTTTTCAATTGCATCAACTTTAGCTTTGTCAACTTTAATACCTCTTTCAGAAATTTTATGCCCCAAGACAATACCTTCATTAACCATAAAGTGGCACTTCTCCCAATTCAAGACAAGGTTAGTTTCTTCACATCTCTGCAAAAATCGATCAAGGTTGCTCAAGCAATCATCAAAAGATGATCCATAAACAGAGAAATCATCCATGAAAACTTCACAGATCTTTGCATAAAAGTCAGAGAATATAGCCATCATGCATCTTTGAAAGGTAGCAGATGCATTACATAAACCAAAAGGCATATGTCTATAAGCAAAGGTACCGGAAGGGCAAGTAAAAGTAGTCTTTTATTGATCATCAGCTGACACAGGTATTTGAGAGAAACCAGAGTAACCATCTAGAAAGCAAAAATGTGTATGTTTGGATAATCTTTCTAGCATTTGATCAATGAAAGGCAAGGGGTAATGATCTTTTTAGTAGCTTTATTTAATTTGCGAAAATCAATTACCATCCTATAACCTGTAATAATTCTTTGCGGAATCAATTCATCTTTATCATTAGGAACGATAGTAATACCTCCCTTCTTAGGGACACAATGGACAAGGCTTATCCACTAACTATCAGCAACGGGATAAATTATACCTGCTTCAAGGAGGTTTAATATTTCCTTTCTTACCACTTCTTTCATCTTAGGATTTAGCCGTCGTTGGTGATCAATAAGTGGTTTGGCGTCTTTCTCCAAATTTATTTTGTGTTGACATAGAGTGGGACTAATGCCCTTAAGATCATCAAGAGTATATCCAATAGCAGTACGGTGCTTCTTCAGAGCTTTCCACAATCTCTCTTCTTCATGCTCTGAAAGGTTAGCACTAATAATAACAGGATATATCTTCTTTTCATCTAGATAAGCATATTTAAGATTATCAGGCAATGGTTTAAGCTCAAACACGGGATCACCCTTGGGTGGAGGAGGATCCCCTAGGATTTCAACAGGCAAGTTGTGTTTCAGAATAGGTCCCTATTTAAAGAATACTTCATCTATTTCCCTTCTTTCATTCATGAACATATCATTTTCATGGTCTAGCAAATATTGTTCTAAGGGATCAGTAGGAGGCACAGCAATAGAAGCAAGACCAATAATTTCATCTTTACTAGGCAATTCTTTATCATGGGGTTGTCTACAAAATTTAGCAAAATTAAACTCATGAGACATATTACCTAAACCAACAGAAACAACATCATTATTGCAGTCTATCTTAGCATTAACAATATTCAAGAAGTGTCTACCAAATATAATGGGACAAAAGTCATCTTGTGGGGAACCAAGAACAAGAAAATCAGCAGGGTATTTAACTTTCCCACACAAGACTTCAACATCTCTAACAATCCCAATCGGTGAAATAGTATCTCTATTGGCAAGTTTAATGGTAACATCGATATCTTCTATCTCAGCAGGTGCAATATCATGCATAATTTCTTGGTATATGGAATGATGTATTGCACTTGCACTAGCACCCATATCACATAAGCCATGATAGCAATGATCTCCTATTTTAATAGAAATAACAGGCATGCCTACAACAGGTCTATGTTTATTTTTAGCATCAGGTCTAGCAATTCTAGCAGCTTCATTGCAGAAGTAAATAACATGCCCATCAATATTACCGGCCAAGAGATCTTTAACCATAGAAATACTAGGTTCAACTTTAATTTTCTCAAGGGGTTTAGGTGTCTTAATATTACGTTTGTTAACCACAGTTGAAGCTTTAGCATGATTCCTTATTCTAAAAGGGAAAGGTGGTTTCTCAATATAAGCAGCAGGAACAACATGATCATCATAAGTGATAGTCTTTTCTTCAACTTTAATAGGTGCAACTGCTTTTACTTCAATGGGAGGATTATATTTAAACCACTTCTCCTAAGGGAGATCAACATGAGTAGCAAAGGATTTACAGAAAGAAGCTACTATCTCAGAGTCAAGTCCATATTTAGTGCTAAATTCACGGAAAGCATCGGTATCCATAAAAGATTTAACACAATCAAACTTAGGTGTTATACCCGACTCCTTACCTTCGTCGAGGTCTCAATCTTCAGAGTTGCGTTTAATTCTTTCCAATAAATCCCATTTGAATTCAATAGTCTTCATCATAAAAGATCCAGTACAAGAAGTATCGAGCATGGAGCGATTACTGAGAGAAAGCCGAGCATAAATTTTTTGAATAATCATTTCTCTTGAGAGCTCATGATTGGGGCATGAATATAACATTGACTTAAGCCTCCCCCAAGCTTGAGCGATGCTTTCTCCTTCGCGAGGCCAAAAATTATATATATAATTATGATCACGATGAACAATATGCATAGGATAAAACTTCTGATGAAATTCCAATTTCAATCGCTTATAGTCCCATGATCCCATATCATCACATAGCCTATACCATGTCAATGCATCTCCCTTCAAAGATAAAGGGAATAACTTCTTCTTGATAACATCCTCGGACATACCTGCAAGCTTAAATAATCCACGAACTTCATCCACATAGATTAAGTGTAAATCGGGATGCAATGTTCCATCTCCTGCAAAAGGATTAGCTAGCAGTTTCTCTATCATACCCGAAGGAATTTCAAAGTAAAAAAATTCAGTAGGTTGAGGAGCAACTATTTTCTCTATTGGTCGGGGTGAAAATACCCCGAACAAGGGCCTCAAAGGATTATGTTCCATAGTAACAAGTGACAGTAAATTTCAGCACACTATATAAATTTTTCCTTACCAAATTCCACCTACCAAAGGCGCTTCACTCCCCGGCAACGGCGCCAGAAAAGAGTCTTGATGACCCGCAAGTGTAGGGGATCTATCGTAGCATTTTCGATAAGTAAGAGTGTCGAACCCAACGAGGAGTAGAAGGAAATGATAAGCAATTTTCAGTAAGGTATTCTCTGCAAGCACTGAAATTATCGGTAACAGATAGTTTTGTGATAAGGTAATTTGTAACGAGTAGTAAGTAATAAAATTAAATAAGGTGCAGCAAGATGGCCTAATCCTTTTTATAGCAAAGGACAAGCCTGGACAAACTCTTATATGAAGGAAAGCGCTCCCGAGGACACATGGGAATTATTGTCAAGCTAGTTTTCATCATGTTCATATGATCCGCGTTCGGTACTTTGATAATTTGATATGTGGGTGGACCGGTGCTTAGGTATTGTCCTTACTTGGACAAGCATCGCACTTATGATTAACCCCGATTGCAAGCATCCGCAACTACAATAGAAGTATTAAGGTAAAACTAACCATAGCATGAAACATATGGATCCAAATCAGCCCCTTACGAAGCAATGCATAAACTAGGGTTTAAGCTTCTATCACTCTAGCAACCCATCATCTACTTATTACTTCCCAATGCCTCCCTCTAGGCCCAAACAATGGTGAAGCTTCATGTAGTCGACGTTCACATGACACCACTAGGGGGATTAAAACATACATCTCATCAAAATATCGAACGAATACCAAATTCACATGACTACTTATAGCAAGACTTCTCCCATGTCCTCAGGAACAAACGTAACTACTCACAAAGCATATTCATGTTCATAATCAGAGGGGTATTAATATGCATAATGGATGTGAACATATGATCTTCCACCAAGTAAACCAACTAGCATCAACTATAAGGAGTAATCAACACTACTAGCAACCCACATGTACCAATCTGAGGTTTGGATACAAAGATTGGATACAAGAGATGAACTAGGGTTTGAGATGAGATGGTGCTGGTGAAGATGTTGATGGAGATTCACCCCCTCCCGATGAGAGGATCGTTGGTGATGACGATGGTGATGATTTCCCCCTCCCGAAGGGGAGTTTCCTCGGCAGAACAGCTCTGCCATAGCCCTAGATTGGTTCCGCCAAGGTTCCGCCTCGTGGCGGCGGAGTTTCTTCCCCAAAGCTTGCTTATGATTTTTTCTCGGACGAAAGACCTCATATAGCAGAAGATGGGCATCGGAGGGCCACCAGGGAGCCCACGAGGCAGGGGCGCGCCCAGGGGGGTAGGGCGCGCCCCCCACCCTCGTGGCCTCGGTGTTGGCCCCCTCAGGTACTTCTTTCGCCCAATATTTTTTATATATTCTGGAAATAACTTCCATGAAGTTTCAGGACTTTTGGAGCTGTGTAGAATAGGTCTCTAATATTTGCTCCTTTTACAGCCCAGAATCCCAGCTGCTGATATTCTCCCTCTTCATGTAAACCTTGTAAAATAAGAGAGAATATGCATAAGTATTGTGACATAATGTGTAACAACATCCCATAATGCAATAAATATCAATATAAAAGTATGATGCAAAATGGACGTATCACCACACTACGCCCTAAAACACCTAAGCTCCACGACAACGCCGCCAAGAGGGAGAGCTGTTGGGGAACGTAGTAATTTTTAAAAATTTCCTACGCAATGCAAGATCATGGTGATGCATAGCAATGAGAGGGAAGAGTATCATCCATGTACCCTCGTAGACCATAAGCGGAAGCGTTATGAGAATGCGGTTGATGTAGTCGAACGTCGTCACAATCCGACCGATCCAAGTACCGAACGCACGACACCTCCGAGTTCAGCACACGTTCAGCTCGATGACGTCCCGCGAACTCCGATCCAGCAGAGCTTCATGGGATTATGCAACTCCCGTTTACCGGAGGAACACTTTGTGTGCCACCAAACGTCACAACATAACTGGGTGATTATAAAGGTGCTCTACAGGTGTTTCCGAAGGTACTTGTTGGGTTGGCGTATTTCGAGATTAGGATTTGTCACTCTGATTGTCAGAGAGGTATCTCTGGGCCCACTCGGTAATGCACATCACTATAAGCCTTGCAAGCATTGCAACTAATGAGTTAGTTGCGGGATGATGTATTACATAATAAGTAAAGAGACTTGCTGGTAACGAGATTGAACTAGGTATTGAGATACCGACGATCGAATCTCGGGCAAGTAACATACCGATGACAAAGGGAACAACGTATGTTGTTATGCGGTCTGACCAATAAAGATCTTCGTAGAATATGTATGAGCCAATATGGGCATCCAGGTCCAGCTATTGGTTATTGACCAGAGAGGTGTCTCGGTCATGTCTACATAGTTCTCGAACCTGTAAGGTCCGCACGCTTAACGTTCGTTGACGATATAGTACTATGAGTTATGTATGTTGGTGACCGAATGTTGTTCGGGGTTCCGGATAAGATCACGGACATGATGAGGAACTCCGGAATGGTCCGGAGATAAAGGTTGATATATGTGATAATAGTGTTTGGACTCCGGAAGGGTTCCAGAATTCACCGGAAGGGGTTCCGGATGTTTCCCAAAATGTTTGGGTACGAGAACACTTTATTTGGGCCAAAGGGGAAAGCCCACAAGGTTTTTGGAAAGCGCAAAAGGAAGTTTTGTGGAGTCCAAGGGCCAGACGCCGGGAACCCTGGCGTCTGGCCCTGGAGTCCGAGAAGGACTCTTGCCTTTCGGGTGAAACCGACTTTGTGGAGGCTTTTACTCCAAGTTTCGCCCCAAGGATCAACAAATAAATAGAGGGGTAGGGCTAGCACCCAAGAAACATCAAGAAACACCAAGCCGTGTGCCGGCAACCCCGTCCCCTCTAGTTTATCCTCCGTCATAGTTTTCGTAGTGCTTAGGCGAAGCCCTACGGAGATTGTTCTTCACCAACACCGTCATCACGCCATCGTGCTACCGGAACTCATCTACTACTTCGCCCTTCTTGCTGGATCGAGAAGGCGAGGACGTCACCGAGCCGAACGTGTGTAGAACTCAGAGGTGCCGTGCTTTCGGTACTTGGATCGGTCGGATCGTGAAGACGCACGACTACATCAACCACGTTGATATAACGCTTCCGCGAACGGTCTACAAGGGTATGTAGACAATACTCTCCCCTCTCGTTGCTATGCATCACCATGATCCTGCGTGTGCGTAGGAATTTTTTTGAAATTACTACGTTCCCCAACAATGGCATCCGAGCCAGGTTTTATGCGTAGATGTCATTGATGACCCACAAGTATAGGGGATCTATCGTAGTCCTTTTGATAAGTAAGAGTGTCGAGCCCAACGAGGAGCAGAATTAAATGATAAGCGGTTTCCAGTAAGGTATTCTCTGCAAGTACTGAAATAAGTGGTAACAGATAGTTTTGTGATAGGATAATTTGTAATGAGCAATAAGTAACAAAAGTAAATAAAGTGCAGCAAAGTGGCCCAATCCTTTTGTAGCAAAGGACAAGCCTGGACAAACTCTTATATGATGTAAAGCGCTCCCGAGGACACATGGGAATATCGTCAAGCTAGTTTTCATCACGTTCATATGATTCGCGTTCGGTACTTTGATAATTTGGTATGTGGGTGGACCGGTGCTTGGGTGCTGCCCTTACTTGGACAAGCATCCCACTTATGATTAACCTCTATTGCAAGCATCTGCAAATACAACAAAAGTATTAAGGTAAACCTAACAATAGCATGAAACATATGGATCCAAATCAGCCCCTTATGAAGCAACGCATAAACTAGGGTTTAAGCTTCTGTCACTCTAGCAACCCATCATCTACTTATTACTCCCCAATGCCTTCCTCTAGGCCCAAATAATGGTGAAGTGTCATGTAGTCGACGTTCACATAACACCACTAGAGGAGAGACAACATACATCTCATCAAAATATCGAACGAGTACCAAATTCACATGACTACTAACAGCAAGACTTCTCCCATGTCCTCAGGAACAAAAGTAAATACTCACAAAGCATAAACATGTTCATAATCAGAGGGGTATTAATATGCATATAGGATCTGAACATATGATCTTCCACCAATTAAACCAACTAGCATCAACTACAAGGAGTAATTAACACTACTAGCAACCTACTAGCACCAATCCCGGACTTGAAGACAAGAATTGGATACAAGAGATGAACTAGGGTTTTGAGATGAGATGGTGCTGATGAAGATGTTGATGGAGATTGCCCTCTCCCGATGAGAGGAGCGTTGGTGATGACGATGGCGATGATTTCCCCCTCCAAGAGGGAAGTTTCCCCGGCAGAACAGCTTCGCCAGAGCCCTAGATTGGTTCTGCCAAGGTTCCGCCTCGTGGCGGCGGAGTTTCGTCCGAGAAGATGGCTTCTTCATTTTTTCCCATCGAAAGACTCCATATAGCAGAAGATGGCCACCGGAGGGCCACCAGGGGGCCCACGAGGTAGGGGCGCGCCCAGGAGGATAGGGCGCGCCCCCACCCTCGTGGGAAGGGTGTGCCCCCCTGGTGAGGTTCTTGTGCTTAGTATTTTTTTTATATATTTGGAAAACATCATCCGTGAAGTTTCAGGACTTTTGGAGCTGTGCAGAATAGGTCTCTAATATTTGCTCCTTTTCCAGCCCAGAATCCCAGCTGCCGACATTCTCCCTCTTTATGTAAACCTTGTAAAATAAGAGAGAATAGGCATAAGTATTGTGACATAATGTGTAATAACAGCCCATAATGCAATAAATATTGATATAAAAGCATGATGCAAAATGGACGTATCAACTCCCCCAATCTTAGACCTCGCTTGTCCTCAAGCGAAAAGCCGAAATCGAAAAATATGTCCACATGTTTAGAGATAGAGGTGTCGATAAAAATATAATACGGACATGAGGGCATCATGATCATTCTTAGAACAACAACTTATATAATTCTTTGTCATATAATCTCTTATGCCAGAGTAATAATTCAATCACAATATCAAGTATGAATCATAAACTTCATTGAAAACTAGAAACTACAATCCCAGTCATTGAAGCAATTGCAATTTATCATAACATCAGAAAGAGTCAATGTATAAGAGCTTTTCATTAAGTCCACATACTCAACTATCATCTAATCTTTCACAATTGCTGACAGTCACGCAATACTTATGGGTATGGAGTTTTAATCGGACAGAGAGAAAGATAGGGGCTTATAGTTTTGCCTCCCAACGTTTTATCTCAAGGGTAATGTCAACAGTAATAGTTCATGAAAACTCACATCCATGTAGCCATATATACCAGGATCTTTCCAACATATTGTGCTTGCCAAAGGATAAAATGTAAAAAGGAAGGGTGAAGATCACCATGACTCTTATGCAGGGTAGGAGATAAAAGTAATAGATAGGCCCTTCGCAGAAGGAAGCAGAGATTGTCATGCGCTTTTATGGTTGGATGCACAAAATCTTAATGCGAAAGAACGTCACTTTATATTGCCACTTGTGATATGGACCTTTATTATGCAGTCTGTCACTTTTATTACTTCCATATCACACGATCGTATAAAGCTTATTTCCTCCACACCAATCAATCATACATATTTAAAGAGCAATTTTTATTACTTTGCACCGATGACAACTTACTTGAAGGATCTTATTCAATCCATAGGTAGATATGGTGTACTCTTATGGCAATACTGGTTTAAGGGTATTTGGAAGCACAAGTAGTATTTCTACTTGGTGCAATGAATTTGGCTAGCATGAGAGGGAAAGGCAAGCTCATCATGTTGGAAGATCCAAGACAATATAATTCATCTCAGATGTAAGAAAACATAACCCATTATGTTGTCTTCCTTGTCCAATGTCAACTCTTTAACATGTCATATTTTAATGAGTGCTCACAATCATAAAAGATGTCCAAGATAGTATATTTATATGTGAAGACCTCTCTTTCTTTATTACTTCCTATTAATTGCAACGGTGACCAAAACTGTGTTTGTCAACCCTCAACAACTTTTATTCATCATACTCTTTCTATGTGAGCTCATTACTCTCCATAAGACTCACATGATCTCTTTGTTTCTTTTTATTTCCTTCTCTTTTCTTTTATTCCCTTAGGATCATGGCAAAATAATCAAACCCTTGACTCAACACTAATCTTTATTATATAGCTCACGGACTCGATTACATAGAAGGATAATAAAGCAAAACTCACAACTAGATCATACTAAGAACTTTTATTCTACTAGATCAAGATATTACCAAAAGGATCGAACTAAGAAAAACGGTAAAGATAAAAGTGATGGTGATACGATACTGGGGCACTCCCCCAAGCTTGGCAGTTGCCAAGTGGAGTGCCCATACCAGATACTCAATTCTTCTTTGTTGGTGGAGACGGTGGTGACTTTGTTGATGGCGTAGGCTTCTTCCTTAATTTGCGTTTGAGGACAAAATTTTGGTCCCTTAGGTCCTCGATCTCCTGCTCCAAGCTCAGTATCTTTTTGCATAGTTCCTGCTTGTTCTCCTGCAAGAGGCAAAAAAGGGATAAACTCGATCTTAGGTTTCTTTACCCTATCCGGGAGGCTTGACTTTTTGAACTCCACATGCATGTCCCCAGGTTGAGGTAGTGGGTCTTCATCTTCATATGAGCTCGTCTCACTAGTGCAGAACCAGGCAATAGCACCGGTTCGTAAGGCCCTTTAGTGTCGGTTTGGTAACCGGCGCTAAAATGTAGGCACTAAAGGCCCCCCCTTTAGTACTGGTTCAGCACGAACCGGTGCTAAAGGGCAACCACGTGGCACGAGCCAGCTTCGGGGGCAGGGAGCCCTTTAGTACCGGTTGGTGTCACCAACCGGTATTAAAATGTTGGGGGGGGGGTTGGGTTTATGATTTCTTTTTCATTTAATTTTGTGTTTTCCATTTAATTCTCTTTCGTTTGCTGGTATTTTACGATACTACATATTGTACACGTTATGCATATATATAAATAGAATTTCTAGTACAACCGATCATAATATATATATATATCATCGAATGTCTCACAACCACCATTAATTAATTCACACATATATACACACATGTATATATATATACAATTTCTCCTAATTGGTGCCTTCGGAGCCAGTGGCATTAGCCTAGCTAATTGGTGCCTTTCGGAGCACGATAACAATTGGAAGTGGTTCATGGGGGCGGTAGCGGGTAATAGTATTCTCCTTTGGGATCTATGACCTGGTCGAGCAAAAATCCCGCTATTTCCTCTTGAATTGCTTCTATGCGGTCCTGTGCTAGGAGCTTGTCCCGCACCTCTTTGAACTGTTAAGAAGGAGATCAATATGCATGTGTATTAGTTGTGTGACTAGATATCGATAATGGTGTAAAAATTGTGAATAGTGTTCTGACAATCGATATCGTACCCACTCCTGTCTTTGAGATTTGCTCCTTTCGGACGCCATCATGCGAATGTTCTCGCAAACGTAGTATGCACATAGATCATTCCCCGGCGCCTGCTTCAGGGCCTTTACGAGAATGGAATTTGATCAGATAATAATTAATCAAGCATGATAATTAAAGAGATGGCAGCTAGCTAGTACTACTTAATTACTTACCTTGGGTCGATACCATTTCAGACTTTGTTTCCATGGGCCTGGAGTGACCCTGATGAACTTTGCCCAAGCCCTGCCCGCCGACAAAGAAAATGAATAAATGGGTTATTAAATAGTTGTTATCAGGAAATGACGAACTAATTAAATAGGCCGAGATATAGTTAATAATGATTGAAATTACCTGTTGACTATCCCCTTCACGATGCTGTAGTCACTTGCTTTCTTAAGTAGCGAGTCTAGTACTTCAACTGTTCCTTCATCAACTTTAATGATTAACAAGATCCAGTGAAATCTGCATGCACACACGTTTGCATGTCTTAATTAAGCGGGCATATATATGTAAGCAAAAACATGTAGCTATAGCTAGTAGGGAAAAACAGAATTTGTAGTACAAGACAGTGTGACTCACTGGAAGTTGTAAGGAAGTAGTATATCTTCATTGTATTTGAGTTCCTTGAAGAACTGTAGCATGCTTTCCTCTACACATTTTGCGTGATATGGATCTATTTTCCATGTGTATTCATTAATGGTATTTGGGTCAACGAACCCAATGCCATAGCGTCCACCTTTTTTCATTTCATAAATCTTCATCCTGCATAATACCACAGAAAAGAATATAGTGAGGATAATTACAGGTAATGATTGATCAAAATGATCAGCTAGCTTGAGACTTAAATTACAGAAAGAAATCACTTACAGACAATAGCAACTGACGATAGATTTGTCGAGTGCGTCTTTATTGTATAGCTGAAAAAGTTCTGAATACTCAACGGTCACAGCTTTCTTATGGTAGTAATGCTCCTCGTTGACATTCACCATGAGGGACTCTCGATTGGAAATCTTGGTAATGTCCATGTACCATTGATGCAATGCATACATTCTCGTTGGGAGCTTATTGACCTCCTCTGGCTCGACCAAAGGTTGGCCCCGGGCATATTTCCGTTTTATTTCCTCCTCTCTAGTCGGAGACATGGGCTCGATATCGAGGAGTTGTCCAACAGTGATCCCGATCGATTCAGCCTGCGCAATATGCTCCTCGGTTATTACCACATCGCCCAGCCCGGGAACGTTAATGGTTTGCCCACAATAATATTGGGCGCGCCTACTCTCATGTGTTGTTGGCACAACAAGCGGGGGGATTGATTGCGCCGCCTGTTCTCCCAGCTGGGGAACGGTTTTACTGCATTTTTTGCCAGCTGATTTGCTCGAGCTCGAGCTCGCCTCTTTCTGTAGACGTGCTCGATTTAACTTCCTGAGGTGGCGCTCATAGTCTGTGTCAACAGGCTTGGGAGCTGGTGATCTAGCCATACGAATGAAGTGGTTAATCTTTTCCACAGGCACTTTCTCCCTTGGCGGCGGTGGCGGTTTCGGTGCAAAATGGGCTTCCACCTCGGCCTTCGATATGGCTACCTTTTCCTCCTCGGACTTGTCATAAGGCCTTTGCGGAAGAGGCGCGAGGCTTGGACCATATTGAAATCGCTTGCCTCCGCCTGTACCTGCAGTACTACCTCGACTTGTACCGCTGCACACCATAGCTGAGGTGGCTCTCTTCCGTGATTGCTGAGGCGGCGAAGACGGCTGACGTGGCTGAGTTGGAGGAGGAGGAGTGGCCTGAAGCTGTGCCGGACTTGGAGGAGGAGTGGCCTGACGCTTTGCTGGACTTGGAGGAGGAGTGGCCTGACGCGTTGGTGGACTTAGAGGAGCGGGAGTCTGCTGACTTGGTGGCGGACTGCGACGAGGAGTCGGATGACGCGGTGTCGGTGGCCTTTGAACGATGATGCAATCCTTTCTCCATAGGATGATACGATAGTTGGCCTCTCCTAGTGTGTGCTCATCGTCACCTCCAGGAATGTCAAGCTCTAGCCCCGAATATTGGTCCACCACCTCATCAACCAAGACACGAGCATAGCCCGCTGGAATCGGGTTGCAATGGAAGGTTGCTCGGGGGGATTTGTAAAAGCAAGGGCGTCCGCCACCTTCATGGATATGTTCTTCATTTTGAAGTGTAGCTCGCAATTAGTGTTCTCCATGATGTCATCCACTAGGTAGCTATCCAGCAATGCGTCGCCCGGGGCGGAACCCATGCTGCTTCTCGGCATGGATGGGACGGTGCTATCCATTGGTGGATCATCCACTAGCTGCTGAGACCCCCTTTGCTAGCTAAGTGAGTCGATCTGCTCCTGCTGCTGCTGGAATTTGATTGCCAAGTCCGCGTGCGCTGATTCTAGGCCTTGAAGGCATTCATAGTCTAGCTTCCTCTGCTCCTCCTCCATCTTCCTCTTCTTATCCTCCGCAATCTTCTTTCTCGCACGGGTTCTGTAGTCGGCGTTCCAGTCCGAAAACCCCTCATACCACGAAATAGCACCCATGACTCATGTTCTTCCCGGGTGTTCAGGATTTCCCAGGGCACGCGTAAGCTCGTCGTTCTCTCTGTTGGGCTCGAACAACCCGGATCGAGCCTCTTCTATTGCAACAAGTAGCTTATCTTCGGCTCCGTCCAGACATGCCTTCTTGGAAACTTTGCCTGTCTTCGGGTCCAACTCCCCCCCATGCGCATAGAACCAAGTCCTGCACCTGGGGGGCCAGCTCAATGTTTCTGGAGTGACACTTGCATCCAGCATCTCTTTCTCAGACTTATCCCACTTAGGCATTCCCACCGCATAGCCACCTGGCCCCAGCTTATGGAACTTATCCTTTTTTGCGGCATTGGCCTTGTTTATTCTCGACCATTCCTTAGATAATTCCGAATCCTTGAATTTCACGAAATCGTCCCAATGAGCACTTTGGTTCTCTAGTGTTCCCTCGAATACTGGAGTCTTCCTTCCTCCGTTGACGTACTTGGTCCATTCACGAATCTTGTGGTTCTTGAATGCAACCGCCATATTCCTAAGAGCAGTGTCCTTGACTTTCTCCACATCTGCTTTTGTGAAATGATCTGGTAGGGTGAAATGTTCCATGAGCGTTTCCCAAAGCAACTGTTTTTGTCTGTCGTCGACAAAAGTAACTCCTGGACGTGGCTTTGATGGCTCTCTCCATTCTTGAAGGGAGATCGGGAGTTGGTCCTTCACAAGAACTCCGCACTGACGAACGAACTTGTCCGCAATCTTCTTAGGCGCGAATGGTTCTCCATTAGGTCTGATTGCCTCGATATTGTACTTTACACCCTCCTTCAACTTTTTGTTCGGGCCTCGTTTCATCCTGTTGCCTGAAGATTTGCTCGATCCGGATGGCTGAAAGAAGAAAGATCGATTCGTTAATATATCTTCAAGTCATTTAAAACATGTGATGATCACCAGATGCCTGCTTATATAAATATATATACCTCGACGGTCTTTGTTGTTTCAAGATCAACATTTTCTTCGTCATGTTCATAGTTCACGACTTCATCAATTTGGTCGTCGCGATCGAATATCATATCACCCTCCCCAGTGTTGTTTAGATATTCGGAGCCGTCATAATCTTCTTCATTCTGATCATCATCTGGCCCGCGAGGATTGCGTATGATATTGAACAGGGCCTCTTCTCCCTCTCTGCCGGTATTGTCCGCCATAGGTTTTGTTTAACTAATCCAAAAGAAATATATTCAAATTACAATGCATGGATGAAATCAATTAATAAGGAAAAACTGAATCAATCATAGTACATAATATGCATCATCGAATATAATCTCGAATAAGTCGTCTCGAATAATAGATATAATCTCGAATACATCGTCTCGAATAATAGATATAATCTTGAATACATCGTCTCGAATAATAGATATAATCTCGAATACATCGTCTCGAATAATATATAATCTCGAATACATCGTCTCGAATATTATACATCGAGTACATCACTGGCTAGGTAGCTAATAAAGATCGAATACTACAGAAGAATCTAGGACACTCGCGGTTCCTGCGGCGCGGGCGGTGGACACCCAAAGAGAAGGAACCCTCACAGGATCATAGCTGAAGTGAGATCCCTGAAGAAACTGCCAGGTATTGGAGAACCTGCCGCCCTCTAACGCAACCATGTAGCGATGGACGTGCTCGTCCTCCTCCCTGACACGGCGACGTACCACCTCCGGAGGGGCCGGCTCCCTCCGCACCGAAACTGGCCCATGCGAACGCCACCAAACGAGATCAGGGTCGACGACGGGACCCGGGGCCAGGTTCCTCATCAAGCGGCGTGCCCCTCCAGGCAGCACCTCCCAGTGCCAGCCCGGCGGAGCCCAGTCCCTGACATGGGTCAGCCGGACATCGTCGCGGACGGGTCGACGGCGAGGATGCGGGCCGGGCATTGTCGAGAATAAATACTAGCTATATGCCCGCAAAAAGTAACATTTTTTTAATGATTGGATTTTGATAACTAAAATTTCTAACATTTCTATATAACTAACATTCCTATAACATTTCTAACAATGCTATATAACTAACATTTCTAATATTTCTATAACTAAAAAACAGAAGAAAAAAATTATAACATTTCTATATATATAACTAACATTTGTATAACATTTCTAATATTTCTATAACTAAAAAAATCCTAACTTTTTTATAACTATTTCTATGACTAAAAAACAAAAAAATTTCTAACAATTCTAACTATTTTATAACTATTTCTATAACTAAAAAACAGAAAAATTTCTAACAATTCTAACATTTCTATAACATTTCTAACCATGCTATATAACTAACTATTTCTATAACTAAAAAAAGAAAAAATTCTAACAATGCTATATGTGTGTGTGTGTGTGCTCACCGGCGAGGCGAGAGGCGACGGGGGCGGCGACGGGGACGGCGACGGGCGCGGCGACGACGGGGATGGCGACGACGGGGACAGGGACGTGGCGGCGACGACGGGGACGGGCCGGGGCGCGCGGCGATGACGGGGACGGGGCGGCGATGACGGGGACGGGGACGATGCGGGACGGGCCGGGACGACGCGGCGGTGACGACGGGGACGACGGGGACGGGGACGACGGGGCGGCGACGATGGGGACGGGGGCGGCGACAAGGGTTATGGAGACGGGGGCGGCGGGCGACGGGGCAGAGGAGAAGAATCAGAGGAGAAATTGAAATTTTTGAAGTGTTTAGTTATATAGGATGGACCTTTAGTACCGGTTGGAGCCACCAACCGGTACTAAAGGCCTGTTTTGGCCAGGCCAAGCGGCGGGAACCGCACCCCTTTAGTGCCGGGTGGTGGCTCCAACCGGTACTAAAGGCCCCCCCTTTAGTACCGGTTGGTGCTACCACCCGGCACTAAAGGGGGTGCGCTGGCGCAGGTGCGGTGCGAAATGTTTAGTCCCACCTCGCTGGCCGAGGGGCGTCCGCACTGGTTTATAAGCCCCAGTGCGGTAGCTCCCTCGAGCTCCTCTCCAAAGCAGGCCTACTGGGCCTAAATGTTCTATGCTGCCCTGTGGGCCTACTGGGCCTTTGCGGGCCTGCATCCTGACCCAACAACAGGTTGGGTTTCTAGTCGTATGCAGGCCGCTGTGGCGCAGTAGGTGGGCTTTTTTTCTTATTTTTTTTGCTTTATTTATTTTTGTTTGAGTTGTTTTTTTGCTGTATTTAGAGTTTCTTTGTGAATATTTTTGCTTTAGGTACAAAAAATTACAAACTTTCTGTTAGTACCGGTAGTTTACAAATTTGAATAGTTTAAATTTTGATTTATTTGAAATTTGTGTGAATCACTAGTTTGTGAATAACTTAAATTTGAGAATAGATTTTTCAGTGATTCTTTTTTCTTATGTTTAATATTAGTGTGTTTTATCATTATATTCAATTTGGTAATGCTTAGGTTATTTAAAAAATGAAATGCCTTTTGTAACGGATGAGTTTTCGTCCGAAACCCTGATACTTCGAAAGAGATTGTCCATTTAGTACACGAAGTGCATCCAGTTTTTGCGGTAACCCTCTCTACTTTTTTGCACATGCTATGTGGGTGAAATTATGATACCATGCCAACTTTCAACCTTTTCTGAGTTCATTTGAAATGCTTTTCAATTTCAGGGTCATTTAGCTTAAAAATCAGTAAAGGCATGAAAGAATTTGTTTGCACATAAAATTTCTTCGCGTTTCAAATGCCAAAACACATAACTACCCTAACTATTACAGAGATTCCCTCCTGGGTGTGAAACACAGAAGAAAGTGATGATAGTGAAGCCGATCACATCCCAGATCTTTGGGTGTGAAACTTTTTCTTCGCGTGTGTCCCTTTGCGCCGTAACCGTGGAAAATCTTCATCATTTAACGGGATGCTCGGGTCAATATTCACTGTGAATGGAGCAATTTCATCAAACTTTTCATAATCTTCTGACATGTCTGTCTTGTCATCCACTCCCACGATGTTTCTCTTCCCAGAAAGAACTATGTGTCGCTTTAGCTCATCGTACGATGCATTCGCTTCCTTATCTTTTCTTTTTCTTGGCTTGGTAGACATGTCCTTCACATAGAAAACCTGTGCCACATCATTGGCTAGGACGAATGGTTCGTCTTCATATGCAAGATTGTTGAGATCCACTGTTGTCATTCCGTACTGCGGGTCCTCCATTACCCCGCCTCGTGTCATATTGACCCATTTGCACCGAAACAAAGGGACCTTCAAACCACGTCGATAGTCAAGTTCCCATATGTCCTGTATATAACCATAATATGTTTCCTTTCCTGTCTTGGTTTCTGCATCAAAGCGGACACCACTGTTTTGGTTGGTGCTCTTCTTATCTTGGGCGATCGTGTAAAATGTATTACCATTTATCTCGTACCCTTTGAAAGTCATTATACTCGGAGATGGTAACTGGGACAGCAAGTACAAGTCATCTTTAATAGAGGTGTCATGCATGGTATGTGTCTGCAACCAGCTGGCGAAACTCTTGGTTTGTTCACGTGTAATCCAGTCATCAGACCGCTCCGGGTGTTTGGAGCGTAGCAAATTCTTGTGTTCATCCATATACGGAGCCACCAAGGCGGAATTCTGTAGAACTGTGTAGTGTGCTTCAGTGAGAGAATGTCCGTCCATACATATTATTTGTTCCCCTCCTAGCGTGCCTTTTCCATCCAGTTTGCCCTTATGCCGTGATTCAGGAACACCAATCGGCTTAAGGTCAGGAATAAAGTCAATACAAAACTCAGTGACCTCCTCATTTTCATGGCCCTTGGAGATGCTTCCTTCTGGCCTAGCACGGTTATGAACATATTTCTTTAAGACTCCCATGAACCTCTCAAAGG
Source organism: Triticum urartu (assembly GCF_003073215.2). Lineage (NCBI taxonomy): Eukaryota > Viridiplantae > Streptophyta > Magnoliopsida > Poales > Poaceae > Triticum > Triticum urartu. The sequence continues at coordinate 539,828,022 of NC_053026.1, read as the reverse complement.
GGAACATATTGTGTAGAAATACAGGACCCAAAACGTTAATCTCTTCGCATAGGTGAACTAGGACGTGCGTCATGATGTTGAAGAAGGATGGTGGAAACACCAACTCGAAACTGATAAGACATTGCACCAAATCATTCTCTAACCTTGGTATGATTTCTGGATCGATTACCTTCTGAGAGATTGCATTGAGAAATGCACATAGCTTCACAATGGCTAATCAAACGTTTTCCGGTAGAAGCCCCCTCAATGCAACCGGAAGTAGTTGCGTCATAATCACGTGGCAGTCATGAGACTTTAGGTTCGGGAACTTTTTCTCTGCCATGTTTATTATTCCCTTTATATTCGATGAGAAGCCAGACGGTACCTTAATACTAAGCAGGCATTCAAAGAAGATTTCCTTCTCTTTTTTGGTAAGAGCGTAGCTTGCATGACCCTGATGTATGCCGTCTTTTCCGTGCATACATTGCTGGTCCTCCCGTGCCTCAGGTGTATCTTTTGTCTTCCCATACACGCCCAAGAAGCCAAGCAGGGTCACACAAAGATTCTTCGTCACGTGCATCACGTCGATTGCGGAGCGGACCTCTAGGTCTTTCCAATAGGGAAGGTCCCAAAATATAGATTTCTTCTTCCACATGGGTGCGCGTCCGTCAGCATCATTCGGAACAGGTTGTCCACTAGGACCCTTTCCAAAGACCACCTTCAAATCCTTGACCATATCATGTACATCAGCACCAGTACGGTGGCGAGGCTTCGTCCGGTGATCTGCCTCACCGGAGAAATGCTTGCCTTTCTTTCTTACGGGATGCCTACTCGGAAGAAATCGACGATGTCCCAGGTACACATTCTTCTTACAATTAGCCAAATATATACTGTCGGTATCGTCCAAACAGTGCGTGCATGCGCGGTATCCCTTATTTTTCTGTCCTGAAAGGTTACTGAGAGCAGGCTAATCATTGATGGTCACGAACAGCAACGCCTTTAGGTCAAATTCTTCCCCCATGTGCTCATCCCATGCACGTACACCTATTCCATTCCACAGTTGTAAGAGTTCTTCAACTAATGGCCTTAGGTACACATCAATGTCGTTGCCGGGTTGCTTAGGGCCTTGGATGAGCACTCGCATCATAATGAACTTCTGCTTCATGCACAACCAAGGAGGAAGGTTATACAAACATAGAGTCACAGGCCAGGTGCTATGGTTGCTGCTCTGGTCCCTAAAAGGATTAATGCCATCTGCGCTTAGACCAAACCATACGTTCCTTGCGTCGTCTGCAAACTCCTTCCCGTACTTTCTTTCGATTTTTCTCCACTGCGACCCGTCAGCGGGTACTCTCAACTTTCCGTCCTTCTTACGGTCTTCTCTGTGCCATCGCATCGCCTTGGCATGCTCTTTGTTTTGGAACAAACGTTTCAACCGTGGTATTATAGGAGCATACCACATCACCTTGGCAGGAATCTTCTTCCTGGGGCGCTCGCCCTCGACATCACCAGGGTCATCGCGGCTGATCTTATAGCGCAATGCACCGCATACCGGGCAAGCGTTCAAATCCTCGTACTCACGGTGGTAGAGGATGCAATCATTAGGGCATGCATGTATCTTCTGCACCTCTAACCCTAGAGGGCAGACAGCCTTCTTTGCTTGGTACGTACTCTCGGGCAATTCGTTGTCCTTTGGAAGCATATCCTTTATCATTACCAGCAACTTTCCAAATCCCTTGTCAGATACACCATTCTCTGCCTTCCATTGCAGCAATTCCAGTGTGGTGCCCAGCTTTTTCTTGTCACCTTCGCAATTCGGGTACAACAATTTTTTGTGATCCTCTAACATGCGCTGCAACTTCTTCTTCTCCAAATCACTTGCGCAGTTTCTCTTTGCATCGGCAATGGCCCGACCTAGATCATCAACGGGCTCATCCGATGCCTCTTCTTCAGCTTCTTCCCGCATTGCCGGCTCAGCTTCTTCCCGCATTACCGGCTCAGCTTCTTCCCTCATTGTTGTATCATCGTATTCAGGGAACCCATGGCCAGGATACCTGTCGTCGTCCTCTTCTTCTTCATTTTCTTCCATCATAACCCCTCTTTCTCCATGCTTGGTCCAAACATTATAGTGGGGCATGAAACTGGACTCAAACAGGTGGACGTGAATGGTTCTTGACGTAGAGTAATTGCGACCATTCTTACAACCAGCACATGGACAATGCATAAAACCATCCGCTCGCTTGTTTGCCTCAGCCGCAAGCAGAAAAGTACGCACGCCATTAATGAACTCAGGAGAGCATCGGTCATCGTACATCCATTGCCAGCTCATCTTCAATACACAGCATCGAAAACATCAAATTAATACAATACATAAAGTTCATACATAAAGAGCGTACAACACTTCAATGCAACAAACAAATAAATCTCTAGCTAAAGAATTTAAATGCAACAACAAATGCGATCAAGATCGCAACTAAGGTAACAATTGATCCAACAGCATAATGATACCAAGCCTCACTATGAATGGCATATTTTCTAATCTTCAAGCGCATTTTCTCCATCTTAATCTTCTGATCATCGACGACATCGGCAACATGCAACTCCAATTCCATCTTCTCCCCCTCAATTCTTTTCAATTTTTCCTTCAAATCCTCGTTTTCTCTTTCAACTAAATTTAACCTCTCGACTATAGGGTCGGTTGGAATTTCGGATTCAACTACCTCCTACATACAAATATCTATGTCAAATTGATGGGCATAATTTGTCATAAACACGAAATGCAATGAATAGTTTTAAAAGAGAATATACCACATCCGAATCATAACCAGGACGAGGGCTGACGGGGACGGATATCAAAACCATGGCACTATGCATAACAAACAACGTATGGGTAAGATAATTATACGAGTAACTATATATCCAAATCACACAAACATCATTTTTTTTATATAAAACTTCATGAACAAGAGGCTCACCACAAGGTGGTGCCGGCGACGGGACGTTGCGAGCGATCGATGGTGGTTACGACGGAGATTTAGAAGGTACTAAGTAAACCACACCTACATATGCAAAACTAAGTGTTATTTTTAACCTCAAATTGCATATAAATCAAATACTAGCACATATATATAATTCCTCCCAAATTACTAAACTCAAAAATCAATCACTATATAAAGCATTGCACGAGCTAATCTAGCAATGAGAGATGAAAGGAAAGAGTTGCTAACCTTTGTGATCATTTGAATGGATGGGGGCCTTCAAATCTTGGGCAAAATGTGTGATGATCTTGAGAGGAAGAGGGGAAAGAACAGAGAGGAGGGGGAAAGGGGAAGAACAGAGTGAGCTCGGGTGGACGAAGGGTCTATGTAGGACGACCTTTAGTACTGGTTCGTGATACGACCTGGTACTAAAGGTGCTGGAGGGGCCCCGGACTGACAACATCCTGCCACCACTCACTTTAGTACCAGTTCGTGGCACGAACCGGTGCTAAAGGTTCGTCATGAACCGGTACTAATGAGAGCGGCCCGGCTAGCCGTTGGAACCGGCACTAATGTATACATTAGTGCCGGCTCAAATTCAAACCGACACTAATGTGCTTCACGTTTGACCCTTTTTCTACTAGTGTCTCCTCCTTTCCCTTGGGTTCATAGTCCTCTTCTTCTTCCGTAGTCCAACCGCAATGCTCCACATCCCCATAGACCTTAGGATCTGCAAGGTAATCAGCCACATAGATTTCTCCTTCCGAATCCGGGGACGACATTGAAAGTGCGTTATATTGACTAGAGGGGGGTGAATAGGCGATTTTTATGAAAGTCTTCAGAACATGGGAGTTTTGAAGACAAATGATAAAATTAAACCTATTACCATGCAGCGGAAGGTAGACTACACTAGGCTAACCATAGTCAAGTATTCAATGAAGTGAAAGCACAAAGACTAATAGCAGCTAGGTAGTAAGGATCAGGTAGGAAGATATTGTGAAGCCAAACAGAACACGCAGTCACTCAGTGAAGACAAATGATAGAGCAAACATACAATGACTTCACAAGGAGTAACAGTAAGTAAAGTGAAGTGAAGATGAAACCAGTGACTCGTTGAAGACAATGATTTGTTGAACCAGTTCCAGATGCTGTGACAACTGTACGTCTGGTTGGAGCGGCTAGGTATTTAAACCTTAGGACACACAGTCCCAGACACCCAGTCCTCACCGTATTCTCCTTGAGCTAAGGTCACATAGACCTCGCCCAATCACTCTGGTAAGTCTTCAAGGTAGACTCCCAAACCTTCACAGACTTCGTTCACTGACAATCCACAATGTCTCTTGGATGCTCAGAACGCGACGCCTAACCGGCTGGAGGATGCACAGTCCTCAAGTGTAATAAGTCTTCAGATCACACAGACAAGAAGACTTAAGTGATGCCCAATTCTCTCTGGCTCTGGTGGTTAGGGCTTTATCCTCGCAAGGAATTCTCTCTCAAAGGCTTCGAGGTGGGTTGCTCTCAAACGACAAAAGCCGTGCTTTTAATCTGAGCAGCCAACCATTTATGGTTGTAGGGGGTGGGCTATTTATAGCCACTTGGCAACCCGACCTGATTTGTCCGAAATGACCCTGGGTCACTAAGGAACTGACACGTGTTCCAACGATCAGATTTCAAACTCACACGGCAACTTTACTTGGGCTACAAGCAAAGCTGACTTGTCCGACTCTGGACAAGATTCGCTCTCATAGTCTTCACTGAAGACATAGGTTTTTGGTTTAGGCATCACTTCAGTCATTCTGACTGGTTCTCTTGGACCCCACTTAACAGTACGGTGGTTCCTATGACTCAACACAAAAGAAAAAGAACTACGAAAGATCTAAGTCTTCGAGCTCCATAGGCTTCATATAGTGTCTTCTCTTGTCATAGTCTTCAATGTGAATATCTTCATATACCACCTTTGACTTCAATGTCTTCATACAATTTTAGGGGTCATCTCTGGTAGTAAAACCGAATCAATGAGGGACTTTTACCTGTGTTATCCTGCAATTCTCACAAACACATTAGTCCCTCAACTAGGTTTGTCGTCAATACTCCAAAACCAACTAGGGGTGGCACTAGATGCACTTACAGACATGTTGCTCTATCTACAGAAGGACAGCTCAAAACAAAGACAAGAGATTTTTGCATGATACGGGAGTCAAACCCCCCGGGAGATTATATAATGAATTTTTACCGACCAAAATACGTGTCGTGTACGAAAACGGAGTTCGGAGAGCACACGAGGTGCCCACGAGGTAGGGGGGCGCGCCCAATAGGATAGGGCGCGCCCTCCACTCTCGTGGAGGCCTCGTGTCCTTCCCAGACTGCTTCTTATTTTTCTATTTTTCTAAATATCCCAAAACAGAGAAATATTGCCTTAAAAATTGTTTTGGAGTCGGCTTACTTACCGTATCACATACCTATTCCTTTTCGGAGTCTGGAATGCTCCGGAAAGTGTCCCTTATGTATTCCTCCGAGGTTACGGTTTCAATAACATTGGTTTCAACATTTATGGGATTACCTGAGATATAGTGTTTGATTCTTTGACCGTTCACCACCTTCGGATTTGTGCCTTCGAAGTTGTTGATTTTTATGGCACCGGAACGGTAGACCTCTTCGATAACATAAGGGCCTTCCCATTTATAGAGAAGTTTTCCTGCAAAAAATCTTAAGCGAGAGTTGTATAGCAATACATAATCACCTACATTAAACTCATGCTTTTGTATCCTTTTATCATGCCATCTTTTAACTTTTTCTTTAAACAACTTGGCATTTTCGTAGGCTTGGGTTCTCCATTCATCAAGTGAGCTAATATCAAATAACCTCTTCTCACCGGCAAGTTTAAAATCATAATTAAGTTCTTTAATAGCCCAATAAGCCTTGTGTTCTAGTTCGAGAGGTAAGTGACATGCTTTTCCATAGACCATTTTATACGGAGACATACCCATAGGATTTTTATATGCAGTTCTATAGGCCCATAATGCATCATCAAGTTTCTTGGACCAATTCTTTCTAGACCTATTAACAGTCTTTTGCAAAATAATTTTGAGTTCCCTATTACTCAATTCTACTTGACCACTACACCGAGGATGATAAGGAGATGCAATTCTATGATTAACATCATATTTAGCAAGCATTTTACGGAAGGCGCCATGAATAAAATGTGAACCACCATCAGTCATTAAATATCTAGGGACTCCAAATCTTGGAAAAATAACTTCTTTAAGCATTTTAATAGAAGTGTTATGATCAGCACTACTAGTTGGAATAGCTTCTACCCACTTAGTAACGTAATCAACAGCAACTAAAATATGTGTATATCCATTAGAGGAAGGAAAAGGTCCCATATAGTCAAAGCCCCAAACATCAAATGGTTCAATAACAAGTGAATAGTTCGTAGGCATTTCTTGACGTCTACTAATATTACCAATTCTTTGACACTCATCACAAGATAAGACAAACTTATGAGCATCCTTGAAGAGAGTAGGCCAATAAAAACTAGATTGCAGTACCTTATGTGTAGTTCTATCTCCAGCATGGTGTCCTCCATAAGCTTCGGAGTGACACTTGCGTAGGATCTGTTCCTGTTCATGCTCAGGTACACAACGTCTAATAACACCATCCACTCCTTCTTTATAAAGATGCGGTCCATCCCAAAAGTAATGCCTCAAATCATAGAAGAACTTTTTCTTTTGTTGGTATGTGAAACTAGGTGGTATGAACTTAGCAACAATGTAATTAGCATAATCAGCATACCATGGAGCAGTATGAGAAGCATTTATGACATTTAATTTCTCATCAGGAAAGCTATCATCAGTAGGTAGTGGGTCATCAAGCACATTTTCTAACCTAGACAAGTTGTCTGCAACAGGGTTCTCAGCTCCTTTTCTATCAACAATATGCAAATCAAATTCTTGTAGCAAGAGAACCCATCTAATAAGTCTAGGTTTAGCATCTTTCTTTTCCATAAGATACTTAATAGCAGCATGATCAGTGTGAATAGTTACTTTAGAATCAACAATATAAGGTCTAAACTTATCACAAGCAAATACAACTGCTAAGAATTCTTTTTCAGTAGTAGCATAATTTCTTTGAGCATTGTCTAAAGTTTTACTAGCATATCGAATAACATTTAGTTTCTTATCAACTCTTTGTCCTAAAACGACACCTACAGCATAATCACTAGCATCACACATAATTTCAAAGGGTAAATTCCAATCAGGTGGCTGGACAATAGGTGCAGAGATCAATGCTTTCTTAAGTATTTCAAATGCTTCTACACAATCATCATAAAAAACAAATGGTATATCTTTTTGTAATAAATTAGTCAGAGGCCGGGAGATTTTTGAGAAGTCCTTAATGAACCTCCTATAAAAACCGGCATGACCAAGGAAACTTCTTATACCTTTGATGTCCTTGGGACATGGCATCTTTTCAATAGCATCAACCTTGGCTTTATCAACTTCAATACCTCTTTCAGAAACTTTATGCCCCAAGACAATACCTTCATTAACCATAAAGTGGCACTTTTCCTAATTCAATACAATATTAGTTTCTTCACATCTCTGCAAAACTCGATCAAGGTTGCTCAAGCAATCATCAAAAGAAGATCCACAGACGGAAAAGTTGCCCATGAAAACCTCACAAATCTTTTCACAAAAGTCAGAGAATATAGCCATCATGCATCTTTGAAAGGTAGCAGGTGCATTACATAAACCAAAAGGCATACGTCTATAAGCAAAGGTACCAAAAGGGCATGTAAAAGTAGTCTTTGATTGATCTTTGGCTGACACAGTAATTTGAGAGAAACCAGAATAACCATCCAGAAAGCAAAAATGTGTATGTTTAAATAATCTTTCTAGCATTTGATCGATAAAAGGTAAGGGGTAATGATCTTTTTTAGTTGCCTTATTTAATTTGCGGAAATCAATTACCATCCTATAACCTATAATAATTCTTTGAGGAATCAATTCATCTTTATCATTAGGAACAACAGTAATACCTCCCTTCTTAGGGACACAATGGACATGACTTACCCACTGACTATCAGCAACAGGATAAATTATACCTGCCTCAAGGAGTTTTAGTATCTCCTTTCTTACCACTTCTTTCATTTTAGGATTCAGCCGGCGTTGATGATCACAAACTGGTTTAGCATCTTCTTTCAAATTAATTTTATGTTGACATACAGTGGGACTAATGCCCTTAAGATCATCAAGAGTATACCCAATAGCAGCACGGTGCTTCTTCAAAGTTTTCAATAATCTCTCTTCTTCATGTTCTGAAAGGTTAGCACTAATAATAACAGGATATATCTTTTTCTCATCAAGATAAGCATATTTAAGAGTATCAGGTAACTGTTTAAGCTCAAACACGGGATCACCCTTGGGTGGAGGAGGATCCCCTAGGATTTCAACAGGCAAATTGTGTTTCAGAATAGGTTCCTGTTTAAAGAATACTTAATCTATTTCCCTTCTTTCATTCATAAACATATCATTTTCATGGTCTAGCAAATAATGTTCTAAAGGATCACTAGGAGGTACGGCAATAGAAGCAAGACCAATAATTTCATCCTTACTAGGTAATTCTTCTTCACGGTGTTGTCTATTGAATTTAGAAAAATTAAATTCATGAGTAACAACATCTCTTTTGCAATCTATGGTAGCATTAACAGTGTTTAAGAAGGGTCTACCAAATATAATGGAACAAAAGCTATCTTGTGGGGAACCAAGAACAAGAAAATCAACAGGATATTTAGTTTTCCCACACAAGACTTCAACATCTCTAACAATTCCCATTGGTGAAATAGTATCTCTATTGGCAAGTTTAATTGTGACATCAATATCTTCTATTTCAGCAGGTGAAATATCATGCATAACTTCTTGGTATAAGGAATAAGGTATTGCACTAACACTAGCACCCATATCACATAAGCCATGATAACAATGATCTCCTATTTTAACAGAAATAACAGGCATGCCTACCACAGGTCTAGGTTTATCTTTATCATGGGGTTTAGCAATTCTAGCAGTTTCATTACAGAAATAGATAACATGCCCATCAATATTATCAGACAAGAGATCTTTAACAATAGCAATATTAGGTTCAACTTTAACTTGCTCAGGAGGTGTATATGTTTTGATATTGCTTTTACGAACCACAGTTGAAGCTTTAGCATGATCCTTTATCCTAACAGGGAAAGGGGGTTTCTCAACATAAGAAGTAGGAACAATAGGATCATTATAAGTAATAGTCTTTTCTTCAACTTTAATAGGTGCAACTACTTTTACTTCTATGGGAGGATGATATTTATACCACTTCTCCTTGGGGAGATCAATATAAGTAGCAAAAGATTCACAGAAAGAAGCTACTATCTCAGAGTCAAGTCCATATCTAGTGCTAAATTTACGAAAAATATCGGTATCCATAAAAGATTTAACACAATCAAAACTAGGTGTCATACCTGACTCCTTACCATTGTCGAGGTCCCAATCTTCAGAGTTGTGTTTAATTATTTCCAATAAATTCCATTTGAATTCAATAGTCTTCATCATAAAAGAGCCAACACAAGAAGTATCAAGCATGGTGCGATTGTTACCAGAAAGCCGAGCATAAAATTTTTGAATAATCATTTCTCTTGAGAGCTCATGATTGGGGCATGAATATAACATTGATTTAAGCCTCCCCCAAGCTTGAGCGATGCTTTCTCCTTCGCGAGGCCAAAAATTATATATATATAATTGCGATCACGATGAACAGGATGCATAGGATAAAACTTCTGATGAAATTCCAATTTCAATCATTTGTAATTCCAAGACCTCATATCATCACACAGCCTATACCATGTCAATGCATCTCCCCTCAAAGATAAAGGGGAGACCTTCTTCTTAACAACATCTCCGGGTACACCTGCAAGCTTAAATAATCCACAAACTTGATCCACATATATCAAATGTTCATCAGGATGTTTTATTCCATCTCCTAGAAAAGTATTAGCTAGCAGTTTTTCTATCATACCCGAAGGAACTTCAAAGCAAGCATTTTCATATTCATTTTCAATAGGTTCAGTAGGTTGAGGAGCATCTCTTTGCTCTACTGGTCGGGGTGAAGATACCCCGAACAAGCCCCTCAGAGGATTACCTTCCATGGTAATAAGTGACAGTAAATTTCAGCACACTATATAAATTTTTACTTACCAAATTCCACCTACCAAAGGTGCTTCACTCCCCGGCAATGGCACCAGAAAAGAGTCTTGATGACCCACAAGTATAGGGGATCTATCGTAGTCCTTTCGATAAGTAAGAGTGTCGAACCCAACGAGGAGCAGAAGGAAATGATAAGCGGTTTCCAGCAAGGTATTCTCTGCAAGTACTGACATAAGTGGTAACAGATAGTTTTGTGATAGGATAATTTGTAAGGAGCAACAAGTAACAAAAGTAAATAAAGTGCAGCAAAGTGGCCCAATCCTTTTGTAGCAAAGGACAAGCCTGTACAAACTCTTATATGATGTAAAACGCTCCCGAGGACACATGGGAATATCGTCAAGCTAGTTTTCATCACGTTCATATGATTCGCGTTCGGTACTTTGATAATTTGGTATGTGGGTGGACCGGTGCTTGGGTGCTGCCCTTACTTGGACAAGCATCCCACTTATGATTAACCTCTATTGAAAGCATCCGCAAATACAACAAAAGTATTAAGGTAAACCTAACCATAGCATGAAACATATGGATCCAAATCAGCCCCTTACGAAGCAACGCATAAACTAGGGTTTAAGCTTCTGTCACTCTAGCAACCCATCATCTACTTATTACTCCCCAATACCTTCCTCTAGGCCCAAATAATGGTGAAGTGTCATGTAGTCGACGTTCACATAACACCACTAGAGGAGAGACAACATACATCTCATCAAAATATCGAACGAATACCAAATTCACATGACTACTAAGAGCAAGACTTCTCCCATGTCCTCAGGAACAAAACTAACTACTCACAAAGCATAAACATGTTCATAATAAGAGGGGTATTAATATGCATATAGGATCTGAACATATGATCTTCCACCAATTAAGCCAACTAGCATCAACTACAAGGAGTAATTAACACTACTAGCAACCTACTAGCACCAATCCCGGACTTGAAGACAAGAATTGGATACAAGAGATGAACTAGGGTTTTGAGATGAGATGGTGCTGATGAAGATGTTGATGGAGATTGCCCTCTCCCGATGAGAGGAGCGTTGGTGATGACGATGGCGATGATTTCCCCCTCCGAGAGGGAAGTTTCCCCGGCAGAACAGCTCCGCCAGAGCCCTAGATTGGTTCTGCCAAGGTTCCGCCTCGTGGCGGCGGAGTTTCGTCCGAGAAGATGGCTTCTTCATTTTTTCCCATCGAAAGACTCCATATAGCAGAAGATGGCCACCGTGAAGTTTCAGGACTTTTGGAGCTGTGCAGAATAGGTCTCTAATATTTGCTCCTTTTTCGGCCCAGAATCCTAGCTGCCGGTATTCTCCCTCTTTATGTAAACCTTGTAAAATAAGAAAGAATAGGCATAAGTATTGTGACATAATGTGTAATAACAGCCCATAATGCAATAAATATTGATATAAAAGCATGATGCAAAATGGACGTATCAGTCATATGCACGAGTAGAACACAAGTGAGTTGTGGGCGATATAAGCCATACTACTTACCAGCATGTCATACTTTGGTCCGGCGATATTGTTGGATGAAGCGGCCTGGACCGACATTACGCGTACGCTTACGCGAGACTGGTTCTACCGACGTGCTTTGCACACAGGTGGCTGGCGGGTGTCAGTTTCTCCAACTTTAGTTTAACCGAGTGTGGCTACGCCCGATCCTTGCGAAGGTTAAAACAACACCAACTTGACGAACTACCATTGTGGTTTTGATGCGTAGGTAAGAACGGTTCTTGCTAAGCCCAGTAGCAGCCACGTAAAACTTGCAACAACAAAGTAGAGGACGTCTAACTTGTTTTTGCAGGGCATGTTGTGATGTGATATGGTCAAGACATGATGCTAAATTTTATTGTATGAGATGATCATGTTTTGTAACCAAGTTATCGGCAACTGGAGGAGCCATATGGTTGTCGCTTTATTGTATGCAATGCAATCGCCCTGTAATGCTTTACTTTATCACTAAGCGGTAGCGATAGTCGTAGAAGCATAAGATTGGCGAGACGACAACGATGCTACGATGGAGATCAAGGTGTCGCGCCGGTGACGATGGTGATCATGACGGTGTTTCGGAGATGGAGATCACAAGCACAAGATGATGATGACCATATCATATCACTTATATTGATTGCATGTGATGTTTATCTTTTATGCATCTTATCTTGCTTTGATTGACGGTAGCATTATAAGATGATCTCTCGCTAAATTTCAAGATAAAAGTGTTCTCCCTGAGTATGCACCGTTGCCAAAGTTCTCGTGCCCAGACACCACGTGATGATCGGGTGTGATAAGCTCTACGTCCATCTACAACGGGTGCAAGCCAGTTTTGCACACGCAGAATACTCAGATTAAACTTGACGAGCCTAGCATATGCAGATATGGCCTCGGAACACTGAGACCGAAAGGTCGAGCGTGAATCATATAGTAGATATGATCAACATTGTGATGTTCACCATTGAAAGCTACTCCATTTCACGTGATGATCGGTTATGGTTTAGTTAATATGGATCACGTGATCACTTAGAGGATTAGAGGGATGTCTATCTAAGTGGGAGTTCTTAAGTAATATGATTAATTGAACTTAAATTTATCATGAACTTAGTACCTGATAGTATCTTGCTTGTCTATGTTAATTGTAGATAGATGGCCCGTGCTGTTGTTCCATTGAATTTTAATGCGTTCTTTGAGAAAGCAAAATTGAAAGATGATGGTAGCAATTACACGGACTGGGTCCGTAACTTGAGGATTATCCTCATTGCTGCACAGAAGAATTACGTCCTGGAAGCACCGCTGGGTGCCAGGCCTGCTGCAGATGCTGCTGACAACGTTAAGAATGTTTGGCAGAGTAAAGCTGATGACTACTCGATAGTTCAGTGTGCCATGCTTTACGGCTTAGAACCAGGACTTCAACGACGTTTTGAACGTCATGGAGCATATGAGATGTTCCAGGAGTGGAAGTTAATATTTCAAGCAAATGCCCGGATTGAGAGATAGGAAGTCTCCAATAAGTTCTATAGCTGCAAGATGGAGGAGAATAGTTCTGTCAGTGAATATATACTCAAAATTTCTGGGTGTCATAATCACTTGACTCAACTGGGAGTTAATCTTCCTGTTGATAGTGTCATTGATAGAGTTCTTCAATCACTGCCACCAAGCTACAAGAGCTTCATGATGAACTATATCATGCAAGGGATGGATAAGACGATTCCCGAGCTCTTCGCAATGCTAAAGGTTGCGGAGGTAGAAATCAAGAAGGAGCATCAAGTGTTGATGGTCAATAAGACCACCAGTTTCAAGAAAAAGGGCAAAGGGAAGAAAAAAGGGAACTTCAAGAAGAACAGCAAACAAGTTGTTGCTCAAGAGAAGAAACCCAAGTCTGGACCTAAGCCTGAGACTGAGTGCTTCTACTGCAAGCAGACTGGTCACTGGAAGCGGAACTGCCCCAAGTATTTGGCGGATAAGAAGGATGGCAAGGTGAACAAAGGTATATGTGATATACATGTTATTGATGTGTACCTTACCAGAGCTCGTAGTAGCACCTGGGTATTTGATACTGGTTCTGTTGCTAATATTTGCAACTCGAAACAGGGACTACGGATTAAGCGAACACTGGCCAAGGACGAGGTGACGATGCGCGTGGGAAACGGTTCCAAAGTCGATGTGATCGCCGTCGGCACGCTACCTCTACATCTACCTTCGGGATTAGTATTAGACCTAAATAATTGTTATTTGGTGCCAGCGTTGAGCATGAACATTATATCTGGATCTTGTTTGATGCGAGATGGTTATTCATTTAAATCAGAGAATAATGGTTGTTCTATTTATATGAGTAATATCTTTTATGGTCATGCACCCTTGAAGAGTGGTCTATTTTTGATGAATCTCGATAGTAGTGATACACATATTCATAATGTTGAAGCCAAAAGATGCAGAGTTGATAATGATAGTGCAACTTATTTGTGGCACTGCTGTTTAGGTTATATCGGTGTAAAGCGCATGAAGAAACTACATACTGATGGACTTTTGGAACCACTTGATTATGAATCACTTGGTACTTGCGAACCGTGCCTCATGGGCAAGATGACTAAAACGTCGTTCTCCAGAACTATGGAGAGAGAAACAAATTTGTTGGAAATCATACATACAAATGTATGTGGTCCAATGAATATTGAAGCTCGTGGTGGATATCGTTATTTTCTCACCTTCACAGATGATTTGAGTAGATATGGGTATATCTACTTAATGAAACATAAGTCTGAAACATTTGAAAAGTTCAAAGAATTTCAGAGTGAAGTTGAAAATCATCATAACAAGAAAATAAAGTTTCTACGATCAGATCATGGAGGAGAATATTTGAGTTACGAGTTTGGTCTACATTTGAAACAATGAGGAATAGTTTCGCAACTCACGCCACCCGGAACACCACAGCGTAATGGTGTGTCCGAACGTCGTAATCGTACTTTACTAGATATGGTGCAATCTATGATGTCTCTTACTGATTTACCGCTATCGTTTTGGGGTTATGCCTTAGAGACGACTGCATTCACGTTAAATAGGGCACCATCGAAATCCATTGAGACGACGCCTTATGAACTGTGGTTTGGCAAGAAACCAAAGTTGTCGTTTCTTAAAGTTTGGGGCTGCGATGCTTATGTGGAAAAGCTTCAACCTGATAAGCTCGAACCCAAATCGGAGAAATGTGTCTTCATAGGATACCCAAAGGAGACTGTTGGGTACACCTTCTATCACAGATCCGAAGGCAAGACATTCGTTGCTAAGAATGGATCCTTTCTAGAGAAGGAGTTTCTCTCGAAAGAAGTGAGGGGGAGGAAAGTAGAACTTGATGAGGTAACTGTACCTGCTCCCTTATTGGAAAGTAGTTCATCACAGAAACCGGTTCCTATGACGCCTACACCAATTAGTGAGGAAGTTAATGATGATGATCATGAAACTTCAGATCAAGTTATTACTAAACCTC